>NC_040045.1:34287671-34364584 GCF_003713205.1 Coffea eugenioides | reverse complement strand
TCTTGAACTGATTCTTTGTAATGAAGAAGACAAACCATACCGGCCCATTGTTGGGATATCAATCTGCCAATTATCTTCAATTTCAGCATTGAAACAAGAACAAAAAACTAGAAATTCATAAAGGTACGACATGAATTGGAAAAAGGTAATCGAAAAATTGGTCTTTCAATGTCGGATTTCCATTATCTGAGAATACAGAACTATAGTACATTACATTCTACTAAAAGTTACTGAAATTTTGCAGCCAATTTTACAGGGCACATGCTTATTACTTGCAATGATTTTATAAATACAGAGTTTTCATATTCAAACCTACTTTAAGTTAAGCGATATCTAATACTGAAAAAAATGTTAATGTTGATCAAATAGATAATCTTGGATAGCTTATCCAGACGCAGTGGTGTATTAGTATTTTTTTTGGGGCTGACTGTCGCAGTGGTGATATTATTGTGGAAGTTTGGTGACCCAGGGGTTTTGTATGTGTGGGCAAGAGTTCTTTTTTTTTGGGAGGGGGGGTTTATATTTGCATCTTAATTTAGGTATAAGTATAGTTTGAGGAAGAGGAATGATGGCAATATTTAAAGTTAAACCAGTCAGTTCTTAATATCTGAAGTTTTGGTGGACAGGCCCAGCAATTATTTCAGAGGGATGCACAAACAATAACACTTGAAGCGCTAGAGAGTGTGAAAGCTGCGCTTGCAAGTAGTGAGATTGAGCACAAGGCCGAGACTAAGAAGAAAGCAGTACCTCGTAAGGCAGCAGGGCAGGCATGGGAGGATCCTACACTTGCAGATTGGCCAGAGAGTGAGTTTCATGTACTCTACTCCTTGTGTGGTTGCATTCATCATTTTTTATGACAATTTTCGCCTGTCTTAATTCCTTCACTGATCTTGTTTTTGCTAGTATTAATGCCTTCAGTATTACTGTTTGTGTTGTGCAGATGATTCTCGTTTGTTCTGTGGTGATCTTGGTAATGAGGTGAATGATGATGTTCTATCCAAAGCATTTTCAAGATTTCCATCTTTTAACATGGCCAGGGTGAGTTATTTGAACTCGTCCACTTTTTATATGTCTCAACCTTCTCTTGTTCGAATTATCGAAACTTTAATTTGTCTCCTTGTCGTGGTTGCCTTTGGTGAGGTTCTGACCTGATTTTGCATGATCCCTTAATCTGATTTCGAAGAAGTGCTTTGATCTGATGTACGAGTTTAAAACTTTGAACTTGGACAACATCTATGGTTATGTTTGTGTGAAATAAGATTAAATTTTGCTAGCATATGATTCTTTAGCTTAAGGGATGCTTGGTATCGAACACTGTTCTGGCTGATCATACTGGTGCTTCTACCATCATTTTTATAAAAGAGAGAAATTTAAGAATCTCTCATGCCTCTGAGCTCTTGAATCTGTGCACTTTTGTGTCTGCATCCACACTCGTCCCTTTTGTCGTGACAAATGCCCCTTGTAGTTAGTCAAACATAATATATATTATCTGATGTTTAAAGGAGAATGATTAATCTGCTTAGTCATACTGTCTTTTGTTCAGTGCATTACTTGACAGTGTTGGTACTGTGATCACTACTGTACAAACGAGAATCATCTGCACAACACAAACAGTAATACTGAAGGCATTAATACTAGCAAAAACAAGATCAGTGAAGGAATTAAGACAGGCGAAAATTGTCATAAAAAATGATGAATGCAACCACACAAGGAGTAGAGTACATGAAACTCACTCTCTGGCCAATCTGCAAGTGTAGGATCCTCTCATGCCTGCCCTGCTGCCTTACGAGGTACTGCTTTCTTCTTAGTCTCGGCCTTGTGCTCAATCTCACTACTTGCAAGCGCAGCTTTCACACTCTCTAGCGCTTCAAGTGTTATTGTTTGTGCATCCCTCTGAAATAATTGCTGGGCCTGTCCACCAAAACTTCAGATATTAAGAACTGACTGGTTTAACTTTAAATATTGCCATCATTCCTCTTCCTCAAACTATACTTATACCTAAATTAAGATGCAAATATAAACCCCCCCTCCCAAAAAAAAAGAACTCTTGCCCACACATACAAAACCCCTGGGTCACCAAACTTCCACAATAATATCACCACTGCGACAGTCAGCCCCAAAAAAAATACTAATACACCACTGCGTCTGGATAAGCTATCCAAGATTATCTATTTGATCAACATTAACATTTTTTTCAGTATTAGATATCGCTTAACTTAAAGTAGGTTTGAATATGAAAACTCTGTATTTATAAAATCATTGCAAGTAATAAGCATGTGCCCTGTAAAATTGGCTGCAAAATTTCAGTAACTTTTAGTAGAATGTAATGTACTATAGTTCTGTATTCTCAGATAATGGAAATCCGACATTGAAAGACCAATTTTTCGATTACCTTTTTCCAATTCATGTCGTACCTTTATGAATTTCTAGTTTTTTGTTCTTGTTTCAATGCTGAAATTGAAGATAATTGGCAGATTGATATCCCAACAATGGGCCGGTATGGTTTGTCTTCTTCATTACAAAGAATCAGTTCAAGATCCTGGGACCAAAATTTACTTTCATTTCTGGTTTGATGGGATGTTTTGCTGATCAAGTACTGCAGTAAACTGTTTTAGAGCAGCAAATTTTGACAACATGTTTCAAGTATGAAGACACATTCACTGACGAGTCTAGTATGCCTAACAAATTAATTAATTGAAGCAATCAACTTAGTAACTTGGGAAAAGAATAGTGGCTGTAGCAACTAAAATCTGTCGAATGATTAGACTCCACCTTTTGGATTGAAATGAGCACGTCTACCTCAGTGTTGTCACCGGGCAAATTTCCTTGCGTGCAAGCAGCAGCATCAGCTTCTTGTTATAAGTTTAGAACAAGATAATATAACACTTCCCAAAGTCCCAATAATTTTTCTATATATCTGGTTTAGATTTCAGGGCGTCCTAAAGCAGCATAATCTAAGGTACAGCTTCTCCCCATGCAAAGACTGAATAAAAAAAAAAGAAAAAAAGAATCTGCAGTTAGGATACAGAAATGTAGTCATGCAATAGCTACTCAAGTAATGTGTTGGCCAGTAATCCAAGAACAAACATGAAGGAGAACTCCTTCATTTCATTTCATTTCATTTCTGCAGTAACTCTCAAGTCTGCTGCTCATAATTAGCTCTTATACACATTGAAAGTTTCAAAATCATTTGCTTCCGTTTCTCTTAGGCGATGGTGTATAGAAATTGAAGGACAAGACATTCTACTGTGAAGCTGTGAGAGTATACTACTTCCACACTTCAGTTCCCACTCTACTAGTTCATAAAGAAACGAAGCCCATCAGAAGCTAGCAAAATGAATACTCAGCAAGTCTGCAATTCTGCCCACACATACAAAACCCCTGGGTGCACGCGACAAGTTTCCCCAATATTTTATTTGGCCCACCTTTGCACCCTAAAATTTGTGAAATCCCCTTCACCTTCTACATTGCCCCCCTCCCTCTTTTCTAAAAACTAAAATCTCCACCACTATCATATCAACTTAAGTAAATAATCACACCTCAACAATAAAGAAGGTCAATAATTTTAGAAGAAAAACATTAACCTAAAGTTCTTCTAATGCCTAAATTCAACTTCCTAAATCAATTTAGGAAGTTCTTCCTAAATGAATTAAGCCATATATATAAATGAACAGACCGGGTATTTTACCGAAAAATTGGACTTCCTGGTTCCTCCACTCACATAGACAACAATGGTATACATATCTCGACTCCTACCAATAATTAAAAAGATCAATAGTTTCTCATCATAGCTGCTGACAAGGGAATTCAAATGTCAGGGGAAGAGGAAAAAGAGCCGAAATCATTGCCCTAAATCTCTCCAAAAATATTCCATCCAAAATTCATATAAAAAAACAACGTGGCTTAATGATTGGATATAGAAAAGTTCGTACCTGTTGATACTGAGGGAGGGAGTACACGGTAGGGATTGTAGCGGGAGCAGGATAAACGTGGGGAACCGCAGGAGGAGGAGCAGGAAATTGCAGAATTGAAGCGGCAGCGGCAGCAGCCACATAGGTTTGCGGCTGTTGTAGGTGAAACGGAGTCGGAAAGTACGTGCCGGTAGTGTAGGTGAATTGAGACGACGCCGTTGAGGATGAAGAAGAAGCTGCAGCAGCCGATGTCGACGACATTGCGAAACCGCGAGATTTGAGAAGCGGGACCAAAAATTAGGGCTTCGTTGTTTTTGGAGAATTCAAACTCGTCCTTTTCAATGTCATGTTGTTCCATTTTCTGGTTTTGACGAACCTAAACCTGATGATGAGAGGGAAAGAGTAGGGGCGACGGGACGGCAGAGGTAGGGAGCAGAGGAGAGGAAAGTGGCCGAGAGAGGCAGAGGGCAAAAATTTAGGCAACCGAGAGAAATCAATTTAGGGCAAAAATTTATCATGGAATTACATCCCTTCAATGGGAAAGCAAGGATAGTTTGATTGCGGAGAGATTCAACAGGAAAAACTTTGTGGGAAAGCAAAATTTTGGCCAAGAGTTTTGAGAGACAGTTTGCCGAGAGAAAGACTTTGTGCGAGAGATAAAGAAGAAGCAAAATTTCACTGGGAGGCAAAATGAAGTTTCGAGACTTCACTTGTTTTGGCAAAGGAATCTTCCGCCAAAATCCAACGACGTCGTTTTGTGTTTTAATTTTTTTTGGTGTATCTCACATTTTCGTAAGTGTCATAATAGGGAGTCTAAAGGTACATTATTATTTTTATATCAAATAAAATAAAAAAAATTAGAGTATATATTATTGAGTTGATAACTAGTGTCATAATAGAAGTTTTATAATGGCACAAACCAGCAAGTGTCTTATGATATGAGGAAAGACAATGCTTTTGTTGTAGGGCTGGTTATGGTCATTTGCCATTCGTTGGAAATAATCACAAATTGGCAGACTACAATGAATTTTGAAAAATGGATAGCCTAGTTGGAAATCTGTTCAAACTATTGAATATAATTCTATAATCAGATTTATAGAAGTTTCAACACACAATCCACAAACCATTGCCAAGAAAACTCTACCTCACGCAACTATCGATACTCAATTTAGTCACGCCAGATCTTTCACTTTCTAGAAAAACTTTCAATTCCTTCTAATTGTTCATTGGTTACAGAACAAAGCAACTTAATTTTGAAATTGGATACAAAGATTGATTCGATGCATAATTGTCAATCTCAATTCAAGGTTCGAAAAAAATTGAGATAGATGTTTTTCGGTAAAAAGGTATGAATCGCTCTATTGAAGAACGCTGCTTGAAGAAGTTATGAAAGAATTGAGAACTCTAAAGGTAGTGTGGTGGTGAGAGGAAGGGAGGAGAGGAAAATGCAACCACGTAAGAGACGGTAGAGAGGGTGGCTAATGTGGACATGGAAGCAGAAAACGAGGAGAAATGGTCAACAAAGCATAAATCAATTGCACTTATCAGCTATTTAGTCCGCTAAAAGGTTTTCTGTGTGATACTTCAAATCATCTAATGGCTTCGTTAGTCCGATAAAAGTTTTCACCTACTACTTCTCCCTCACCCTCTCCCCATCCCCAATTGGTAGAAAGGGCCCTCCACTTTTTTATTCACGTTATTCTTCTTATTAAACAACCATATCTCCATGACCTACCTCAACTCAACGTGCATGCATGTCGTTATTATTCTAGTACAATTATTATATGTTTTATTTTAGAGTTGCATCAGTTTCCCCACTTCTATGTTGGTACATAAATGGAAGATAGAGGTACTAAACACTCCTTAGTTACCACGAAATGCTCCGCTCAAGTAGTAGTACTATTTTGTGGGTGGAATGAACATTTGCTTACATCGATAATCTGTACTTATGATGTACGCTTTTGAAGGGGAACGAAATTTTTAAGAACATTTTAACAAGAGCTAATTCAGTAATGTAAAAAACCATTCACCGTTTGTCATGTAAGTGCTATCATTAGAAAATACCCGATTTTATCCCCAAGGAATATTAATTTTATATTTTTAGATACTCATTTCTTGGCTTTCGCTACAAGTATGTTCAGTCTGCAGTGCCGAACTTTGGAAACCTTATAAGAAATATTAAAAAAAAAAAATTCTGTCTGTCCGAAGTCTCCAAGCGTGCAAATGGTAAAGCTCAAAAGACAAGGTAGATATACTTGATACATGAATGCACCCAATAATATAACTGCATTGTTATGAAAGAAGAAGAAAGAGGACAAAAGAATTAGAGAAAGAAAGGAAAAAGAGTCAGAGGGAATGGGGAAAGAAATGAGCTGTATATTCATTCAATCGATGCTGTACAATTCCCTTTTACAGTCCTTATATGCTACTGTTGTAGCTGTGTTTTCTAACAGAATGATAACCGCCTTGCCTCTAACTATTACGGTAACTAACTAGCTGTCAAGTAACAAATCAGTTATTGATATGCCACGTCAGCTACTAAATGATACAATACATCTCTGCTTGATTATTGTGATCAATTGTTCTGATGATCGTTTTGATGATTATAACAATACCCGCCCCTTAAAGAATCCTAGTCACTAGGATTGAGCAGAAATTTTGGAAACTGTGAGTTGATGACAGTGACATCCTCCCAAGTAGCATCCTCTTTGCTCAAATTAAGCCACTTGACTAGTACCTGCACCACCTTTTGTCTTTCTCTGGTGATAGTGGGTATTTGGTTCATCCGTCGGTGTCACCGTCCCAACGAAGGGTGATTGGCCGTGTCACAAAGTTTTCTAGGCAGTCCCTTCCACTTCGGTACTTAGGCTTTCCTTTGTATTTTGGAAGGTGTAACACATCATATTTCGGGGAAGTGAGCCAATCTATTCTGGGTAGAGTGTTGTCTTGGAAATCAAAGTTTCTCTCTTCGTGTGGGGAGATAATTCTGATTAAACACGTTCTTTCGTCTATTCCAGTGCGCTTTATTATCAGCTGATGTGTTACCTAGCTTTGTGTTTAAAATTATAGAAAAAGTTTGCTCAAACTTCTTGTAGGGGTCAATGGCTGAGGAATCGAAGCTTCATTGGATTTGTTGATCTCAGTTGTGTTATTCGGTTGAGGAGGGAGGAGTGGGTTTTCAGAGGCTTAGGGACGTATACAGGGATTTCTCTTGTAAATTATGGTGGAGTTTTTGGACAGGTTCTTCTCTTTGGGCGTCTTATATGCGAGCAGAATATTGTAGGGATGTTCATCCTTGTCAAGTGAACTTGAGCCTGTATGCTACGGCAATTTGGAGACAAATTTGGAATGTTAGCCGGTAAGTGGAGCTGTCGGTGTTACTGCAGGTCCATGAGGGGTCTTGTCATTTCTGGTATGACAACTGGTTGGGTAGTGGTGCTTTATTTCTCAGAGCACCAGTTATTCCGAATCTTTGCTTTAGGGATTTTATCACAAGTGAGAAGTGGGATGTACAGTTGCTATCTCAAGCTCTGCGGAAGGATATTATTCCTTCCATCTTACAACAACTGGTTCCTGAAGGAGGACGTGTAGAAGAGGTCATTTGGATGCCAACATCTGAAAAATTCTCGCTATCATCGGCTTTTCGTGAAGTACGGTCAAGCCCACAATACTTCCGCTGTTCTTTCATAGGTATGGAATCCTCAAATTCCACTCAAAGTGTCCTTTTTTATTTACGGATATTGATGGGGAGGTTGCCTGTGGCAGATACTCTATGTAAGCTTGGCTTTCAATTGCCTTGGAAATGTTTTTGCTGTCTAAATGCGTCTTGTGTATCTATTGAGCATGTATTTTCTATGGGGCATATTGTGATGGAGATCTTGAGTTATTTTGGAGGTATGTGTGGCGTAACTTGTACAGGTTCTCTATTGTGAGCTCGCACAGATGCTTGGTGGTTTTTTTCACAAAAATCCAAAAAAAAAGGCGGTTTATTTTTACAGTTCTTCCAAGTTTCATCTACTAGCATGTTTGGAAGGCTAGGAATAAAGCGGTACTTGAAGGGGTACAGATGCATTCTGCAGCTATTTGTCAAGCCATCTTTATGGAAGTTAAAGCCATTTCTGAGATTCATTTTAAGGAAAAAATTGGGGTACAAACGTTTCATTAGTTATACGATTGGTCTTCTCAACCAGCACATGTAGTTGGCTTCAAATTTGTTCGTTGGAAGGCGAAGAAGGCTGGGGTATTGACGCTTAATACGAATAGGTGTTCTAAGGGCAACTCAGGAGTAAGTGGTGTTGGTGGGATCCTACGTGACTCATCTGGGCTCCTTCTAGTTGCTTTTTCGACTTTCTTTGGGGAAACCTCTAGCTTACGTGCAGAGACCTTGGCCCTTTTGATTGGTCTTCGAGTGTGTGTCCAGAGGGGGTTTGACAATATATGTGTTCAGTCAGATTCGTTGGTCTTAGTTGGGATTCTCCGGCGGCGCTTTCAATGTCTTTGGCATATTCAAAGGGAGGTTTGGCAGGTTTGGCAATTGGTGGGGGATTCTTCTTGTTTTTCCCATTGTTATAAGGAGGGAGTTTTTGGCTAAAATAATCTACTTTTCAAAAAATAATGCCAAAGTAATGCTCTGTTAGTTTTTATTCCCTTATTAATCTAGTTATTGCCATGTAGACTCCCCATCAAAGGAAAAAAATAACTTGTAAATCTTTTGTTTATATATGACAGAGTTTTTCTTTATTTAGTGCCTTAAGGACATTCCGTAAACAAATAAAAAAAGGAAAGTGGATCCATAATTAGTGTTTTAAAATTGTTGATCAGCCTCCAAATTGCAATGATTTTGCTGAAGAACTTTTTTTTTTCTGCCATTATTCCTCCCTAGCTTTGTTCTTGATTATTATATCACAAGTTCCTTTTTTTTTTCTTGTTACTTGCAATTTTATATATGGTAGTCTCCTAATTTTGTAAATTTTAAGAAGTTTGCAAAAACTCAAATTGTTTGAAGTACGAGTAAACATTTCAAGATAAATAATAATCATAGTTTACGTGAACTATAAAAATTCCACTATAAGGGGAAAGAAAATTTGAAAAAAATTCTCTTGCATTTTTTGACTTATCAAAAGAGAATACATTAATTCCAAAAAAATAGGAGAGAGAAAATATAACTAGGTCAGTGTTAGTATCAAAATTAACACGCTATATGAGCCAATCTAATGTGAGAAACACTAATTAACTCAATAATAGATAGAGAAATAATTTTATTTATCTTTAAAATTGTACATAAGTAGCAAAATTTGAACTATTGAAAAGTTATTAAAAATCTATTGATGTGGATTGTACCTCTTAATATAAGATGGAAATGTGAATACTTTTCATACTCAAAGTCCGCATGGCAACAAGTAGGTTAACAAGGAAATATATTTTGAAAGTGCATTAGTTTGGGAATAGTTTTAAAGAATGAGGTTATTGTGGAAATAAACTCTATAAGGAGGCCAATAAAGTTGCAGACACATTGTCTAATGTGGGAGTTGCCCATCCCGAACAGCATATTAGGATTTATGAACATATACGTATGCTACCAACTTTGGCTTCAAGGGAAACTCGACTCGATGACCAGGAATGCCTTTGATTAGGAAGCTGAAGATTGTCTATGTTATGATTTTGGATCATTATCATGTCGATACTTGAGATAAGGCCTCGTCCCCTCGTGTAACTCAAGTTTTTAATAATAAATAAAATATGGGCTGGCATCCATCCCTGTGTATGGGGTTAGCCAAAAAAAAAAATCTTAGTTTTTCAATTATATCCAATAATTTTACTAGAAAATCCATCATAGATTTTATTTTCACTTGGAAAAAGACATATCTCAACCCCAACTGATAAATGAGCTTGTGAAGGCAGGGGGGGTAGGAAAGTAGATGCATAGTACAAAAATCGAAATGATAAAGATCTAAAAATTCAATTTATGGTGTATTCTAATGCCCCTTTTAAAATTTTAGTAGCTTTTGCAAATTAGATTTGCTTCTCATATGCGTACTTGATGTGTGCACATATATTTTCTTCTCAACAACATTATTTTGAACTATAAAAAAAAGTACAATTTTATAATTTAAGGGTAATCACAACGCCTTTGGTAAAACATGATAATATTAACAATTGTTATAAAGTTCAATCCAAATTTAATCAATAAAAGCTCAAAAAAGGTTCTAATAGTTTTAGGTCAAAGAGTTCAATTTGAATAATGTTTGCAACCAAAATTGGTTAAAGAAATTGAAAAGCATGCATAAATTATACTATGAGGTAGATAATCAAAATTTCACAACTAATTTTAATAGCTACAAATATATTATATTTGGATTATTATACTCACGTGATTATGTTGTGAGTTAGATAATAAAAACTTCACAACAAATTTTAGTAGCTACAAAAATATTATATTTGGGTTATCATGCTCACGTGCAAAGCACGTGCAGTATTTTCCTTTATGCACGTGAATATATTTTTCCAAGAAAAAAAAACCTTTAATATATTAAATTTTTGTGTAAAACTGTGATTATTGGCATAATATAAATTAAGATACTATATAATGAACAAAATTAAGCAATTGGTAATTGTACAAAATGTTTATTGTATACAAAAACAATTAAAATTTTATTATGCATTTTACAGTTATAAAAACTCTGAAGTTGGAAGATTATCATATTTAAACTAAGTTCTTGGTATAATATTGACTAAGAAACCATATAATAAACAAAATTAAGCAATTGCTAGTTGTAAAAAATGTTTATTTTATACAAAGCAATTAGAAGTTTATTGAACTCTAAAGATGGAAGATTATTATATCTAAACTAGGTTGTTGCATATTTTACTTGGATTGTGACAATAAGAAGAGGAAATTTTCTATGTTCTATCAAACCAGTGTATACAACAAAACCTGACCAAAATACATACTAAAACATTATGATTTGGATACAACAAATTTTTATCAATTTCAGTAGTTATGAACCTTTTTTGTTATATTTTTTATAATTATCGATAATTTTTTTGAAGTTTTCTTAGTCAGTATGACATAATATAGTGAATTTAATCATCAATTTAACCTTTTGTTTTCTCATTAATTGTTTATAACCTTTTGTCTTCTGATTAATTGCGATTTTCTTCTTAACCAATATGTATATAAAGTAGTTAGCTTTAATTATCATGCATAAGAATATCATAATTGAAGATAATTTTAACACATACAATAATTGGAGATGAGGAAAATGATTTGTGAATATAGTTGTAAGTGGGTAGTTTTAATTTTAATTACCAACATTTTTTAGATGTAATTTATTAAAACTTTTCATTTTTCTTATTAGTGTCATGATTAAAATGCAATAATTCTAATTAAAAGACATGAGCATAATTTAGGCATAACAAAAACTAAGATCAAAATATGCTTACACTTACACTCTCTATTGCTTTTTATATAGTGATGATTAAATATCCACTTTAAATAAAATCACAGGAAATTATATGGATATTTTAAAATATTAGAGAGTCGTGTAATAATGT
The DNA here is from genome assembly GCF_003713205.1 of Coffea eugenioides. Classification (NCBI taxonomy): domain Eukaryota; kingdom Viridiplantae; phylum Streptophyta; class Magnoliopsida; order Gentianales; family Rubiaceae; genus Coffea; species Coffea eugenioides. The sequence continues at coordinate 34,353,119 of NC_040045.1, read as the reverse complement.
GCAAACACTTCAAAGTCACGGGAGGTTACTAGTGATTTATTCTTTTTCTTTTTTTTTTTGCTTGCATTTTGCGGTTGACTTTGCAATGCAGTTGATGCAAGTTACATCAATAGAAAGGAGCTGAGCTTTCCTGTTTGCGTCTATTTTTCTTTTTGTAAAATTATTTAAAGAAAGTGATTTGTCAAATATTTTAAAAGGAAAATTCGTTCTTTAAAGGCTTTGAGAACTGCTGCACAAATTGATTATCAAATTTAGAATAACTTAAGACTAATCTTTAAAACGTATTGCCCTTTGACAGATGCAAAGGCATTGGCTTCCCAAGAACTTTTAGTCGAATTTATAAGATCTTGAGTTTTTTTTTTCCGTTAGTAAGATCTTGAGTGAGCCAATTTATTGCTAATTGGTTTTCAAGATGACTATCAAAATTCATTATGGTGGTATTCGAGTTGGATTTCAACTTTTATTCATGAACATGTTTTTATTGTTACATTCTTCACTCGGTTTTTTCCCTATAGGAAATTCACCTAAATCAATAGATGACAAGCAAAAGTTTTCACAAACTTGCTCAAACTTTTTCAGTCCGCACGAAATTGACATGAATAAGCAAGGGCAGTGCTTAAGATTCTTGCCCTCTATAAGAAAGTGAATATCGAATTAGGTAATACACATAGTCGAACATCCGATATGATGTTTCCATGAGCACAAGGGCCACCAGACCATAGATAAAGAAGAACACCACAAGGGGTCTGAAGTCAGTGATCACAACTTTCTGTACTATTAATGCTTGGCAACATGCTACGATTGTGAAGACCGCGGAGTAGAAGATGGCAATCATGTCCATCACATAGTAGCAGGGCAGGGAAACATAAAAATCCTCAGTTTCAAATCGCAAAAAGAAAATCACAAGCAGAGTCCCCATGGTGAACAGAGAGGAGAACAGCCCTCCTGCTAAGTAGAACATCAACAAGCCGAATTCCCAGCGCCGGTTCTTGAGAAAAATGGGCTCTCCAGTCATTTGATCGAAACCTCCAGGTACAGTAAAAATTGCAGCAAAGTTTATGGTACCAATGAGGGCAGACACAATCAACACAGTGTTGGCCAATTCTCTCACAGTTCTCTCAGCCTTTTCGCGTAGGCTTGCATGTTTCGTCTCGAATACTTGTTTTGCTGTCTTCCCATCAGAATTTTGTAGTTGCCAAAGATATGGATAAGAGTCATATTGAACCCGCTATGGAGCCAAAGATCAATCATAAGTTGCAAATAGTCCGGAAAAGTTATACAACAAGCAATGCAATACTGGTATTAATTTAATTTGGTACCTTAAACCAGAGAACTTCCCACATCATTTGCGGAACAACACCAGGGGGTGTGCTGTGAAGGGATTCCAGGTGTGCTGCGAGATGTATAATGCTATTTCCATCGTGATCAATAGCACTTAGCATCCTGTCCATGTTAGTACCATTAGTCATCAAGTAGTCATACAAGAACCATTTTTTCTCCTCCACTGCAATTTGCAGTATATTCCTTCCTGTTCCATCGAAGGTATACGCAGCTTCAGGGTAGACACTGAGGATTTCCTGAACTAACTCAATGATGCCCAGCCTCGTTGCTTGTATTAGTGGATCTGGCAACCTATTTTTCTTTTCTGATGATATCCCGAACTGGCTGCCTTCAAGATCTTTGTCCTCTGTATGCACATAGTGGCTCCAATCTTCTCTTCTGATTAACCTTTCTGCAAGCATTACTGCAGCTGCATGGCTTTGCCTTGCATCATCAATTTCTTTAAGCCAAGGAAAACCTAGAGGGCAAATACATTAAATTGGATAAACCATTAATGAGTAACTCCAATGTGGGCGGATTTCGTCAGAGAGATGCAGAAATAGTACTTCAAGACCCATTACGTGTCCTAGGCTTTTTGTTCTTCTTAGCAACTGTTCTTTTGGCACAAATCTTCTGGGTTTTTTCAAAAAGAAATTGGCCGAAATGAATTTCTAGACTTGCGATTGCTTATTTATATTTATTCTACGACATGCCGATGAATAAAAGATATGTGAAGTAAAAGGAAATTGAACAGAGCTTGCAGGCCAAGCTTCATAGCACTTGAAAACAAAATTCTTACTTGTTTAGGCATGAAAAAGAAACTAATTTAGTCAAAGGAAATAAGACGTTCTTGTAACTACTAAGGTAGGCTACACAAGACTATGCTTCAACTCTCAAAAGAAGAATTTGGGAAAACAAAATTTTGTCAACATATTCTATCTTCACTAGCATGAGTGCATATGAAGTAGATACAAGATGATGCTTTACCCAAGATATAATTGGCAGAAGAAGATCTGTTCAATTTATGAATGAAAGCTGAATTGCTTGGTTCTTCTGCACTATTCACAGGTGGCAATTCCTTGTACAAGACCGGAATACCTGCCAGCAACACAACGAACTGATAGTATGACTCTTTCAAAATTTTGAGGGCATTTAAAGCCTGCTTCCTCGAAAAAACCAGCAAGCAGATAAATTGGTAGTTCAAATTGCTTCTCCATAGATCCCAAAATCATTAAACACTAAATTAGATGATTTTTAACAAGGTTTCCCAATGTCAGGGATAAGATCTTCATTGACTTCAAAACCACATCACATTCAGCCTATGATTATTGGCAATTTGCCTACTGAAGTACTTAAAAGATATTCGAATGTCTCCTAAGACTGGGAAAAGTCTTATGTTGCAACTTGCATGTGGGTAATGATACAGCACTTACAAGAATAGATTACAGTTCGGAGTATATGCAGAGGAATGAGGGACTTCCTCCCAAGATCTTTGAGAGTGTAGGCAGAACCACTCCTGAAGGACTCTGGTTTTGCAGCCAAAAGATGTAAAGCAGTTTTTCCTTTTTCATTACGTTTGCCAGCAAGATCAGGATACGACTCCAATATGCCAATTGCCAAACCTGTTTGATACAATAGAGCGAAACATGTAGGAAGCAGTAAACTTGAAAAGGACTAGCATTTAATGCAACAACATCCCCCATCATATTCCACCAGCATAGACCTCGACAAAAGATAAGATAGCATAATCTGATAAACTGAACGAACATAGAGTTCAAATTCAGCAACAAACTTGACAGCTTTTGCAGAGACAACCAAAATTTTACTTCATAGAGAAGCTTACTGTAACATCCTCCAATTACAGCAGCATGAAGGATTGTGCATCCATCATTCCTCCTCATCATGCAATCACCGATGTACTTTTCCAGAAGTGAGAAAACTTCCTTTTTCCCACATGCAGCAGCCACAAAAAGAGGGGTTTCACCCAGTTTGTTGCTCTCAGACGCCAAATCCTTTTCGGTCCTTAACATGATCTCTACAACATCCCTGTGGCCAAATCTTGCAGCTTCATGCAATGCAGTGTCGCCGTTGACATTCTTTGCCTTCAGATTTTCGCTGGTCACAAGACCGTCTTGGAGAAGTAATCTGAAAGCAGCCACATTTCCGTAAATGGCCAGAAAATGGAGAACAGTATCACCACATTTATCAAGTGGTTTCACACCTTCTTCCCTCCAGAAACTGCGAAAGGTTTCTACTGACTGTTTTTTTCCCTCTAAGACTGCTCTGTAGGCGGCAGATCGGTTGCTCCAATCCTCGTTGATTCTTGAGCTTGCCATTTTGGATAGTTACAGAAAAAAATTCTTCAAGGTTTGAGAATGCTGTGTCAAGTGAATCATCCATATACAGCATCAGCATTTCGTATATGCAAAATGCCAAAGTGGTAATGTACCACTCAACAAAAGAAAAAGCTTGGAGAACATAAAAAAACAATAAAAGATTTTGGAGAATCCTGTAAAATGGTTTAAAAGCTAGAACATTGGCCCCACCAAAATGTGATAACGGAAGCTCTGAGTCTCAGACTTTTACATCAACTACCTGGTTCTACACTTTTACATCAGCTAAATTGTGCAAGCATAAAAGAAGAAAACGACATTCCCTCCCCACCCCCCCCCCCCACCCACACACACACACGAACCAAAAACCAGTCCCGGGGTGGCTCCCACTAAAGTTTGGTGTCATTTGAACTTTCCCTCGTAACATTATTTTTGTTGCATTTTACCCATTGACTAATGGTCAACATTAACGATTGAACAAAAAAGATATTGAAGACTTCAAAATAATAATTAGTGGAAACAAAGTTGGAGAATATCCATTATTTTTTTGTCTCAGGAGGTTGTCCGTACTCTTTACAAATAGAATCCAACCACTTAAGAAAATCACATGCTCTTGAAATATATTCTAGAATCTAAAATCAAATCATTTCATGCATAAAAAAATGTCATAAAATAAATAGCAAAAAAAGAACACCATCCAAGTTTTACAACAAAAATTTTGATTGAATTATTCAAATTTCCATGATATGTGTAAAAGAGATATCTTACCAAAACTTGTGTCCTACTTCCATTTATTGATTTTCACAATTTGGGAAAGAATATGTTCAACAATAGCAAAGTTTTGAATTTACTTGATATGAATAGATTTATTTTGGGGACTCAATTCTTGATTTTCTAAAAAAAAAGTTGAATATCATTAGAAATGGGTGACATGAAAAACTTGGGCAGGAAAAAGAAGAATAGAGGAAAATGGAGATAAGGTAAAATTGAAACTTTAAATAGTTTTTAATGGTAATAGCTATTGTGACTTAATAATAGGAGGCAAAGTGCAACAAAAATAATTCTAGGGAGGAAAAAATCCAAAAGGCACCAAACGTTGGGGAGCTTAGTGCCTTTAAGATGAATTTCCATTCTACGAGAAAAGAGTCAACTTACAAGAGTGCAACTTTAATGGTTTAATAGTTTGTCACATAAAATGAGTTTTGACGCTTTCACTATTAAGTTAACTCATGTTATCATATAAATCTTTTTTTTTTTTTTAGTTTTTTCTAGTAAGGGAGAGTGAAATCTAAGAAGTGGAAAGCCAAGACCTTTAAGTCTTGTGAATTTAACTTCAACCACAAGACCTAAACCTTTTAGGCATCTTTATCTTAATTATTAATACTTACCGAATATTTAATTAATTGCAGATAATGAACATAGTCCATGCTTTTTAATCAATATATTATGACCCTATATTTAAAATGCATTTTTTGTGATCGACCAGCATTTTCAAAATTGTAACAGTTAGGTTCAAAATTTCAAACACATCCACTTTTTGCTTGAAAAAATTCACATATGTATCATGTTTTATAAAATTGTGGAGTAAAAGTAAAAATACGTATGTTTTCTTTTTTTTTTTCAACAAAAAAAAAGAGGCGGGTGCATGCAGATCTTATTGAGAAATTAGAACAAAAACTAAAAGAAGTATATTTGATATTGGGATAATATGTCCAGCATGCGAGGGACAAAGAAAGCATAATACGCAAATCTGAGAACTACTTTTGCAGTATGTTCTTTAAATATTTATTACTGTTTTCTAAAATGAGAAGCTGGTCAGAAAATCAATTGAGAGGCCCTTTGCTAAGGTAGCCCATTAATAAGCATGCAATGAATAAGTATGAACAGGTGTGAATGTTTTGTTAATCCAACTACAAATGATGGAATTAAACTAAACTATTCTATTTGTTTATTTTCTAATGCCTTTAGTTTCTTATTTTGGTGTCTGTTATTTAGTTTCATATCAATTTAGGAAATTTCAAGTCAATTTCCAAATAAGTTTTGGTTTACAATTGTACTTTTTTAGGAAGCTTTGCAATCTATAAATACTAATAGTATGGTAGATTATTACTTGAAGAATTGAGTCGAGTCGAATCGAGTCTTGAAAAATGAGTTGAGGAAAAACCTTTTAAGTTGGGATTGTGAATTGTCGTAAGAAAAAGATTACAACTTAATATTGTTATTGTTGAGTTTTGAATTAATAAAATTGTTGAGTATTTGTTTCTGCATTTATTTTCCTCTTCTTTCTACATATTTTTACTTGTTAAACTACTTCCACCATGCCCCTTTTTTTTGTGTGCAAACAAGTGGTATCAAAACTCTAAACTTTGATCCTAAGACTTGTTCGTGAAATTGGGGCACAAAATTAGAAGATTTATTGTTGACAATTGAAACACAAAATTGATTTTATCAATAAAGAAGAAACTTATGACAAAAAAAAAAAAGAAAAAGAATTGTTTGATGAGGAAGACAAAGAAGAAATTGCAAAAATTATAGTGCACATGAAGATGAAGAATTTGTGACTCAAAAGGAAGTTGCATGAGTGGTTGAAGGAAGAAAGTGAATTTACTGGTGAAATTGAAATTGATTAAAAATTGTGGTACTACTAAAGTTGACACAGTTGTTTGTGTGAAAAAAATTAAAGGAAAAAGATAGTGATGTTAAAAACCTTGGTGGTGGAAATTATGATTTTCTAGTGTTGGGAGGCTTTCTAAGTGACGTAGATGAATTAAATTATGGAGTGTACAATTAAGAATGGATGAACATGTTTGAGTTTTTTTGGCAAAGTGACCAAGCAAAGAAATTGTTCAAGAAATACAAGTTTTGTCCATTGCCACATGTGAAGGCAAAGTTGAAGACTAATCATAGGTCTGGGTTGGATATTGTGTTTACTATGATTGAATTTCTCATGGAAATTCAAACTCGTGATAAAATTGAAAATAACCACATTGCTGAGATTAGTTTAAGGAAAGAATGATGGAATTGGACTAAGCTATTCTATTTGTTTATTTTCTAATTCTTTTAGTTTCTTGTTTTAGTATCATGTTTGTTTAGTTCCATAGTAATTTATGAAATCTTAAATCAATTTTTAAATAAGTTTTGGTTTACAATTGTGGTTTTTGAGAAGTTTTGCAGTCTATAAATACTATTAGTCTAGTAAATTATTAGTTAATGAGTCGAGTTGAGTCAAGTCTTGAAGAGTGAGTTGAGAGAAAACCGTTAAATTAGGATTTGTAAATTGTCGTAAATGAAAGATTACGACTTGATATTATTATTGTTGAATTTTGAATTAATGATAAGTTGCACTTTTGTCATTTAATTTATGATTATTTCCCCTTTGATTTTAGCCAAATATTGCATTAATTGATAGATTCTACTTATATTTGATAATTTTATGTTTGTAGTAATCCGGAGCAAAAAGGAATTAAAGACGCGATTTTTAACTAGATTTTTGCGCAACTCAGCATGGGGGCGTCAAAATCTAAACTCTGCATATCTAGGAAGTTCGAGACTCGCACGCGTAGAGGTCTCCAAATGAGTCATAGTCATTTGAATCGAATTATGCTCCTCGGATGATTAGTCTGCTACACTTCTACTCATATTAGGAAACTATCTTAATTTATCTTAGGGATAATTTTAGAAACCTCCCTTGAGGTGTTCAATAATTATAGAGAGCTCCCCTCAAGTTTCAAAAATTACACCTACCTTCCTTACTTTTAAGGTTTATGTAACAATATAGACCCAATAGCCTATAATTTTTCACAAATATCCTAAAATACCCCTCTTCAGAGAACAAGACAAAACAAAACAACGTTTTAATCTTTAATTTTTTGTACGTGTCATACTAACTAAAACAAACAAAATCCAACAACTTCAACTCATCTCAAAATTTATTATTTGCTAATTCTTACCTAATGCAACTCACTACCATCACTACCAATACTAAACTAAGAAATGCCCCAATGTTCCTAAGAACATAATTCATTATTACTTTAGCACTCATAGAAATAGAGACAAAATTCTACCTTTATAGTAAAACCACAATCAATGAGTAAATAAAAAAGAGAACCAATGAGTAATTGCTAGACTTTTTTGTTTAACAAACATAATAGCCACTTTTTTATGTTCTAGCTCTCAATTTCATTTTTTCCCTATATCACTGTTACCTTTTTCATCTTCCCCTAGTTTGACAATAAAATCTATAGTCTATAAAACTATTGAAAAAAGAAAAGAAATGGTCTAAAATTTTTATAGTAAGAAAGAGACAGGAAGACAAAAAATACAAATAAATTTTGGAGATGGTAAAAAATTGATAGTAGTGCGATTGGTAATAATAGAGTGTGATATTTGGTGAGAGGGAGAAGCAATTGTAAGAGAAAAAGAGAGAGGGAGGGAGGGAGGAAGAGATGAAAATTAAAAAATTAATGGAGATTATTTTTTAGATTAGGAAATGACAAGTAGCATAATAAGAAGTATTTTTTGGCCTTAAATGTCCCTTTACGAATTAACTATTAAATGAAGGACATTTTAGTCATTTGATTGGACCAAGGGAGGTCTATGTAATTATTGAAACCTTAGGGGAGTCGAGCAAAATTGTTAAAAACCTCAAGGGAGGTTTCTAAAATTATCCCTTTATCTTATTTCACTTTTAGAATATCCTTTCCTAGAAGAATTAGAGTAGTACTAGGTACTCGAAATAAAGGGGTGGCTGATTGTTAGTACTTTCGGAAGGCAACAACTTTGTTTAGTTTTTGAGTTTTGCAAACGATTGATTAGTCTCAGCATCAAGACCAAATAAACAAAGAGTTTTTCACTTCATTTTTTCATTTTGTTTCGCTATTCTATTGTCGAATGTTCATGCAACTTTTGTTGATGAAATTATTTGGATTATTCCCAATGACGAGCGGCTAAATTTTCTTTTCTAGTCAAGAAATAACGGGGGATTTGATTCATCTAAAATTGTGAGATTGAATTGATTATATTTATTTCTTTTATTTACTGGTATTCATATGTTCTCTGATTTAATTTCTTATGGTTATTATGTTATTTGAATATCAAGAGTCCGATATTTAATTCAATCTAATAACCTAAAACCAGAGCAGTTAAGTTCGTAATTGTTTAATTGCTTTAAATTAGTGGTGACTGACATGATTGGATTTGTGTCAGGGAAACGTATGGGTTAATTTAAAATAATCATCGTAGCGTATTATTTGGTTAGAACAGGATTTCTCTAATTTTTAAGGCAATTTGAAAAATTAAACTCTAAAATCATACTTGGAGTTATTTCTTGATTAGGGAAGTGGTTAATGGTCGTACTTTGATCACCGATACAGGAAGGAAAAGTTGATTGTCATCATTTGTTTGGCAGTTATAATTTTTTTATCAGTGAGTAAATGAAATTATTATTACATCGATGATCAATTGAGTGAACCATCTCCAAAATTATTTCTTAGCTAGAGTTTATTTATTATTGTTTCATTTTTAATAAATTATTAGTTAGGCCTTTTTATTTGAATTGTTTAATTATTCTCATTTTTATAAAAAAAAACCTCCATTACTCTGGACTCGAGAAGAAACAATTTTTTTTCAATTCCTGTGAATTCGACCCTACTCACTGCTATATATAAAATTTGTATTTTATTTGAATAGATATTTATTATTGTATAGATTCGACGCCTGTCAATATTTGGCACCGTTGTTGGAGACTGGCGTTAGTTAATTTGTCTCTTTTTGAGTTCATCTTATTTTTATTTTTAATTTTCTCTTATTCTTGTTTGGTTAGTTTATGGCAGCTAGCATTCCGTATTTTGGTGATAGACTAGATTTTGTTCCTAGGCAGTGTAATGAGGTTTGTGTTTTTTCTAATGATCAACCTTTAAGTACACTAACCTCTCATGTAGAAAAATTGGTTGTTGCAACTTGTGAAATTTGTTATGTCTCGAATCATTCAATCGACATGTGCCTCATATTTCAGGATGACCTGAGTGCCCCAATCAATAATTTTGGAGATTTTTCACCCCCGTCTGAAATATGGTATGACCCTTATTCAAACGGATATGATCAAAGATGGTGGGACAACTCCAACTTTAATTATGCTACAGAACCAATAGTTTTTTAACATGAATATCAACAGCAACAGCCATCATCTACGTCAGATATGGCTTTTGAAAAAAATGATGAAATCACTAGTTGCTAACACATATCAATTTCAACAGGAGACAGAAATGAACATTTGTAATATAAGGAATCAACTGTATTTGATGGCATCTAGAGTGACACAATTGGCTTTTAAAATGTGTGAAGAATTGTTCTCATAGACCATTATCAACCTTAAGGAAGATAAGAGTGCAACTATCCGGACAAATGATGAGGAATTGCAAGAATTTCAAGAAAAAGGGTCTAAAGATGCAGTTTAAAGGGAAGTTGAAAAGGATGAAATGAGACTCCAATCTCAAATCGTTCAAGTAAATGAATTCAATGAGCAATTCCTACATGTGGTGACATCCCCTCCATTCCCTAACCTACATTCTTCTGACTCTTATTTTGTAATTTTTATTAGTATGATTGATTTTGTGTTATCAGAAGTTTTTGAGTTCCATGACAAGAATAAGTTGGGAGTTGAGATGGTCAAATATTTTGAATTGAATTACTCGTGATGGAGGAATGAGTAAAGAATTAAGATCATTGCTTAATTGTTTCATGCTATCTACTAGTCAATGGAAGAAAGTAACTTGTGTGTTTAAAAATCACTCAACTTAAGAAGGTTATCAGGATTACATAGAGGATGAATCACTAAAATGAGTTACACGATTTTATTTTTCTTGAACAAATATGGCAATGTCTTGCTAAAGACACTAAAGAAAAGTGCTTATTGGAAGGCAATCCAATTAGTTTTTAGTTCATTTTATTATTTTTATTTTAGAATTCTTGTGTTTTGTGTGTTTGATTTAGGTTTTGTTGTTTTAGTGGACACAAGATTATCCCTTCACAAGGCACGCCTGCACTTAACTAACTGGTGCATCATTTTCACAAGTTTAGAATTTTGGAAGAGTATTAGGGTTGACAAGCCGTGCCCACGCCTTCCGGTCATGCACTAGGAAGAAATTCCCCAATGCATGATTAGAAAACTCTTCCACTTTTTGACGTGCCCGCATCTTGTTCCAGTGAGAGGGCTAAACAACAAAAAGAATTTTTTTTCCTTTTCCTTTTCTTTTTCTTTTTGTTTCCTTTCTTTATTTCTTCTTTCTTCCTGTTTTCTTCCTTTCTTCTCTTCTTCTCTTTTCCTTTTTCTTTCTTTCTCCCTTCTTTCTTTCCTTTCTTTTTATTTCTTTCTTTCTTTCTTTACTCTTCTCTGCCGCATCACCAAAAGCCCTAAATTCCCTACTTCGATTTCCATTGTTGCCGCCCCCCACTTTCGCTGCTTGTCATCGTCATCACCATCGTTGCTCGTCAAGTGTCCAGCTGCCGTCCATTGTGTACCATCAGACATCATCGGTCATTTTTTAATGTTGTTCCATCACTATCATTTCTCTATCCTTGCCGGGCATTTGACCTATTCCTTCGACCATTGGGTTTCCTTTTTTCTCCCACCATCAAATACCAACCAGCGTTGTTCGATTACCTCCAAGTGCCATTGTTTATTTTCTCTCTTGATTCCCTTGAATCTGCATTCCAGACTCTTTCAAGGGAGTTGAAATGGGTAACTACACCTCGTACTCGCCTCGAGCTCTATATTTCCTGGAAGACACAAAACTTGGTAGGATTCAACCTATCTTTTACTCCTGACCCGTAGTCATCCACGCCCCCTCCTTGATCAGGAAAGTTTTGTTATCTCTTTTTTCTTCTCTTTTGATTCATTATTGATTACATTAGGGATAATATAAAATTTAGGTTTGGGGGGGTGTATATTAGAAAAGTGTAGGCATTTTTATTGAAATTTTTTTGTTCGACTTTGTTGAATTTTATCCAATTTTTGCCACTTCTTGTGCATTTTTATGGTTATTCCTGATCAATAATGGCTAGATGTCTCGAATTTTTCTATTGCTAAAGCTATATATTCTAAGGTGTTAAGTATGATATGGTTAAGTTTGAGGGTATCTCTTAGGTGAATATTTCAGATTTTGTAACTTGTGTAATTTTTGGTTACCTTTTCTAGGTATTATAAATATTTTTATGGCATTCTTCCTATGAATTGGATCAACTATTAATTTTAGTCTCCACATTTATGAAAAGATGCAGAATTGTGATCTTTAATTGTATTTTGTGCTTATTTGTGAAAAATATTTGACTATACTCCGCTGGTTATCGTTACCTAGTAATTGGAGTCTTCACCAAAAGTGTCGACTTTTGTATCAAACAATGGCGATAACTATGAGTATGTGGTCCTTAAACGATGAGAGTTGAGTAACTAGGCTCCTTTATTTGGTAGATGTTAGAGTTTGTGATTGAATGGCTACGAACTAAGCTTTTTCCCTAAAAAATTAAAGAAAAAAGAAAACTCAAGTGTGGGGAACATCTTAGGAAAAAAAAAGATGTGTTAATAGTGAAATATGTGGAAGTGTGTAATGATTATATTAGCCTACTGATCCATGAGTTTTAATGCTAAGATTTGCTTAATAGTCGAATCGTTTGCTGACGGATGTTAATTGAATATTTTATGTTCTTAGATTAGTTAGTCAAGAATTAAAAGAGTCCTTGATTTTAAAAACTAACCGGAGAGATATTTCTTGGAGTTTAGCCATTAATTCTTGATATGTGTTTTAATTGTACCTTGACAATAGATGATTTGAGTAATAGTCATAATTTGAACTCGATTGCTTGATTTGTTGTTCTTATGCTTGAGGACAAACATGATTTAGGTGTGAGAAAAATCGATATATTGTATTTTTGTCATTCAATTTAAGATTATTTCCCCCTTGATTTTAGTCAAATATTACATTAGTTGATAGATTTTACTTATATTTGATAATTGTGTTGGTTGCAGTGATCTTGAGTAAAAAGGAATTAAAGGCGTGATTTTTTACTAGATTTTTGTGCAACTCAATATGGGCGCGTCAAAGTCTAGACTCTGCATGTCTGGGAAGCTTGGGACTCGCACGCATAGAGGTCTCCAAGTCTGAGTCATAGTCATATGAATCGAATTCTGTTTCCTCGGACGATTAGTCTGCCACATTTCCACTCATATTAGGAAAATATCTTAATTTATCTTATTTCACTTTTAGAATATCATTTCCTAGAAGAATTAGAGTAGTAATAAGTGACCGAAATAAAGGGGCGGCTGACTGCTAGTACTTCCGGAAGGCAACAACTTTGTTTAGTCTTTGAGTTTCGCAAACAATTGATTAGTCTCAGCATCAAGACCAAAAAACGAAGAGTTTTTCTCTTCATCTTTTCTTTTTCTTTCGCTTTTTTCTATTGTCGAATGTTCGTGCAATTTTTGTTGATGAAATTGCTTGGATTATTCCCAATAATAGTGGCTAAATTTTCTTTTCTAGTTAAAAAATAACGGAAGATTTGGTTCATCTAAAATTGTGATATCGAATTAATTATATTTATTTCTTTTATTTACTGGTATTCGTATGTTTTTGAGTTAATTTCTTATAGTTATTATGTTATTTAAATATCAAGAGCTCAATATTTAATTCAATCTAATAATCTAAAATCAGTTAGAGTAGTTAAATCTATAATTGTTTAATTACTTTAAATAAGTAGTGACTGGCATGATTGGATTTATGTCAGGAGAATGTTTGGGCTAATTTAAAATTACCCTTATAGTGCGCTATTTGGTTAGAACATGGCTTTTCTAATTCTTAAGGCAATTGGAAAATTGAATTCTAAAGTCATACCTACAGTTATTGTTAATTAGAGAAGTAGTTAATGGTCGTACCTTGATCACTAATATAGTACGGAGAAGTTGATTATCATCGCTTGTTTGCCAGTTATAACTTATTTATTAGTGAGTAAATGAAATTATCATTGCATTGATGATCAAACCATCTCCAAAGTTATTTCTTGGCTAGAGTTTATTTATTATTGTTTCATTTTTAATAAATTATTACTTAGGCCTTTTTATTTGAATTGTTTTATTATTCTCATTTTTATAAAAATCCTCCATTACTCTGGACTCTAGAAGAAACAAAATTTTCTCAATCTTTGTAGATTTGATCCTACTCACCGCTATATACAAAAATCTATATTTTATTTGAGTAAGTGTTTATTATTACACATGCTCGACACCTATCAATTAATAAAAGAACAACGGTAGCATCATAGACGTTTATAAGCTCTAAACTTACAGACGCTGTATCTACCAATTGTCTAGCTTAAATTTTACTTTTTCTTCTTTTTCTTTTTATTTTGGTTGTTTTTTGGTGTTAAAATTCCTCTGCTTTAATTTCCTGGCTTAAACAAGAACAAAACTTGCAAATGATGTATTTACCAATTGTCTAGCTTAAGTTTTATTTTTTTTCTTTTTCTTTTTATTTGGTTTTTTTTAGTGCTAAAATTCCTTTGCTTTTCCTAGGTTAAACATGAATAATGCCATGCGGAGGCTGGTTATGGTCATCTGCCATTCGTTGAAAATAATTACAAACTAGTTTTGTACCCGTTCGTGGAACGGGAATCATCGAAAAATAATAAACTATTTAGTTAATTTTATAAAAATGTCGATATAAAATACAAATTTAATGTATAATCTATTATAACTTGTCTTAAGTATATTACTATGTGCGCATTGTAATATAAAGTATTCTTCTAATATAAATTTGAATATCTAATTCAGTGAATAATAATTCAAAAATGAAAAAAACAACATTCAACAATACCATAACATTCAAAAACTTGAAAATAAATAAAAAGTGCAGTAAATAGTATCAAATAAAATTCTACTCTTCAGAAACTTGTTTTTGTTTTTCTTCTGTTTGAACATTCTCCTCGATTTGTCCGTGTAAATCAGCATTTATTGATTTTCCATATGATCACAAAATCAATTAACAAACATGTTAGCAAAAATCCTACAAAAATAATGATGAAAGTGCTTGTTTAAATCCTATGTCTTCATACAAAACAAACAGAAAATAAAACAAAAAAATAAAATTCAAGATATGTTACTAAACTGTTACAATTGAAGATCAACATGCCTTTTTTTTTTAAAAAAAATATGTATTGAAAGAAGATGTACCTGATAATCGAGAGGAGTGGAAATCCAAAATCGATACTTTAATGTGCCAACCGTTTGCACTGGAAATATCTAACCATGAATTTGATGCTTGAAATCAATAAATTAGAGGCTATATATAGTGTAGGCATAAGAAATAAGAATTGATAAGGATATAAAGAAATATTGATAAAAATATTAAAAGTAGATTTATCTTGATTTAAGTTGTTTAAAGTACGTAGCTTTGGGTAGAAAATAAGAATCCTATAATATTAAAAGTTCTTATAGGAAATAAATCCAGAATCGTCCAAATACCTTTGGGTAAGAAATGAGACAATCTAGGTCTAGTGTCTCAGAATTTCCTCTAGCAAACTTCAGCCATAGGGCCACAAAACTCAAGTGACAGCATCCTTTTAGATGTCTCATTTGCTCGTAAATGCATCTCAAATAGGAATTTATATTTGACCGTACGGGTCAAATACATATAGTTAATTGGATTTAATTAATTTTTTCTTTTTCATAAATTTCGTGCTATGCATTATGTCTTGATAACGCACTTAATAATAAAATTTATTAAGAATCCTATTAGAAAACTACTTGCCGTCTCGTTAAGTCACGTAGGAAAGAGAAAACATGAAAGGATAAGAATGAGTATACGACTTTATTATATATATATATATATGATTGGCAGACTACAATGAATTTTGAAAAATGGATAACCTTTGTTGGATATCTGTTCAAACTATTGAATATAATTCTATAATCAAATTTATAGAAGTTTCAACACACAAACCACAAACCACTGCCAAGAAAACTCTATCTCACGCAACTACCGATACTCAATTTAGTCATGCCAGAATCTTCACTTTCTAGAAAAACTTTCAATTCCTTCTAATTGGTCATTGGTTACAGAACAAAGCAACTTAGTTTGAAATTGGATACAAAGATTGATTCAATGCATAATTGTCAGTCTCAATTTAAGGTTCGAAAAAAATTGAGGTAGATGTTGTTTGGTAAAAAGGAATGAATTGCTTTGTTGGAGCACGCTGTTTGAAGAAGTTATAAAAGAATTGAGAACTCTAAAAGTAGTGTGGTGGTGAGAGGAAGGGAGGAGAGGGAAATGCAACCACATAGGAGAAGGTAGAGAGGGTGGCTAATGTGAACATGGAAGCAGAAAACGAGGAGAGAAATTGTCAACAAAACAGAAAGCAATTGCACTTTATTAGTTAGTTAGTCCGCTAAAAGGTTTTATGTGTGATACTTCAAATCATCTAATGGATTTGTTAGTCCGATAAAATGTTTCACCTACTACTTCTCCCCCACCCTCTCCCCATCACCAATTGGTAGAAAGGGCCCTCCACTTTTTTATTCACGTTATTCTTCTTATTAAACAACCTTATCTCCATGACCTACCTCAACTCAACGTGCATGCATGTCGTTATTATTCTAGTACAATTATTATATGTTTTATTTTAGAAGTGCATTAGTTTCCCCACTTCTATTTGGTACATAAATGGAAGATAGAGGCACTAAACACTCCTTAGTTTCCATGAAATGCTCTGCTTACATCGACAATCTGCACTTATGATGTACGCTTTTGAAGGGGTTAATTAAACTACAAAAGAATCTGTGTGTAAACTCCTACAAATTTTTAAGAATATTTTAACAAGAGCTAATTCAGTAATGTAAAAAATCATTCACCGTTTTTCATGTAAGTACTATCATTAGAAAATACCCAATTTTATCCCGAAGGAATATTGATTTTATATTTTAGATACTCATTTCTTGGCTTTCGATGCTAGTATTTTTGGCTCTCGCTACTAGTAGTGTTCAGTCTGCAGTGCCGAACTTTGGAAACCTTATAAGAAATTAAAAAAAAAAAATTCTATTTGTCCGAAGTCTCCAAGCGTGCAAATGGTAAAGCTCAAAAGACAACGTAGATAGAGGACTAAAGAATTAGAGAAAGAGAGGAAAAAGAGTTAGAGGGAATGGGGAAAGAAATGAGCTGTATATTCATTCAATCAATGCTGTACATTTCCCTTTTACAGTCCTTATATGCTACTGCTGTAGCTGTGTTTTCTAACAGAAAGATAACCGCCTTGCCTCTAACTATTACAGTATCTAACTAACTGTCAAGTAACAAATCAGTTATTGATATGCCACGTCAGCTACTAAATGATACAATACATCTCTGCTTGATTATTGTGATCAATTGTTCTGATGATCATAACAATACCCGCCCCTTAAGTCACTAGGATTGAGCAGGAATTCTGGAAACTGTGACCTGATGACAGTGACATCCTCCCAAGTAACATCCTCTTTGCTCAGATTAAGCCACTTGACTAGTACCTGCGCCACCTTTTGTCTTCCTCTGGTGATAGTTCTTGTATCCAAGACTACCTCTGGAGCAACCTTCAGATGGCCATCACTGGTTGTCAAAGGGAGGTCTACTGTAACTGAATGTTTCTTGGCTGATGGTTTTAATAGTGATACATGAAAAACTGGGTGGATCGATGTCCCTTCTGGTAACTCCAATTTATAGGCTGCATTGCCTATCTTTTGCAAAACTCTATATGGCCTATAATATTTGGAAGACAGCTTCAGATTTCTCCTTATAGCTACTGAAGTTTGCCTGTATGGTTGACGTTTTAAGTAAACCCAATCTCCTACCTCAAAGTGCCTTTCTGACCTTTGCCTGTCTGCAAATTGTTTCATCCTATTTTGAGCCATTTCCAGATTATGCTTTAACACCTCAATGCACTGTTGTTTTGCCTCCATCCAAGTCATCCAAGTCTCCACTGCTGCTACTAGAGTTTGGACTGAGTCAAATGCCAGCTGAGGTGGAGAGTAACCATACAAAGCCTGAAAAGTAGTCATCTTAATGGTAGTGTGAAGTTCATGTTGTGCCACCACTCTGCTGCTGCTAGCCATTGTTTCCACTTTGCTGGTTGCTGAAAGCACATGCATCTTAAGTACGTTTCAAGGCACCTATTTAACCTCTCTGTCTGCCCATCAGTTTGAGGGTGTGTTGGAGTTTTAGAGTAGAAAAAGTAGAACAAGAAAATCAAAACTTTGTATTTCAGAAAGTCTGATTTTATTGAGTCATAAGCCATGCTTTTATATAGCATAAAGAAAACAGAATTAGAGAAAATCTGGAAAAAAATCTGCAAAAGATAAGATCCTAGAATCAGAATCATATCAAGTACTTTTGACTTATCTATTGCCTAAAGAATAGCAAAGTGAACAGCAATTTGTTAGCAGTTCCACAAATCATGCTATTCAACACTCCTCCTTGGTTTTGGAACTGCATACTCCAAGTTTTTGCCTCAAGAACTCAAATCTTTCCTTGGCAAGAGCCTTTGTAAAGATATCAGCACTTTGATCTTCTGTTTTGCAGAAAATCAGCTGCACTTCTCCCTCCTTTTGCACTTCTCTTAAAAAATAAAGCTTTATCTTGAAATGTTTCGTTTTGCCATGGAACACTGGATTATTGGAAATAGAAATTGCAGCCTCATTGTCAACAAATATCTGAGTGCAATCTTCCTGTTTCATGTGTAGATCAGTCACGAGTTTTCTTATCCAAAGTGCTTGATTCATAGCAGCAGCGGCAGCTATATATTCTGCTTCTGCAGTGGATTGAGCTATGACATCCTGCTTCTTTGAACACCATGAAAAGATTCCAGACCCAAAAGTAAAATAGTAACCTGAGGTGCTCCTCATATCATCAGCACATCCAGCCCAATCACTATCAGAAAAACCATGAAAATTGAAGTTGTTAACTTGACTGAACCTTATTCCATAATCAACAGTACCTTTAACGTATCTCAAAATCCTTTTTGCTGCTTGAAAATGAATTTCACTAGCACAGTGCATGTATCTTGATAACAAACTCACTGCCTGCATGATATCTGGCCTGGTTGCAGTCAAATACATTAGACAGCCTATTAAGCTTCTATACAGCTCTTCATCAACTTTTTCAGCTCCATCTTCTTTGCAAAACTTCTCCTTTTGATTCATTGGAGTCGCAGTTGATTTGCATCCTTCCATGTTAAATTTTTTCAAGACCTCATTTGCATACTTTTGCTGGCATATAAACACTTCATTTTGCTTCTGTTGTATCTCCATACCAAGAAAGAATGACATCATACCAATATCAGTCATTTCAAAGACATCTTCCATCTCCTTTTTGAACTTATCAATCAACTCCTTGCTGCTTCTTGTAACAAGAAGGTCATCAACATATAAAGATATCACAAGTATTTCACCATCAACCTTTTGATATATAAGGTAAATTCACTCAAACTTTTTTCAAAGCCTAAGTTCATCAAGTGTGCATCAATTCTGCTGTACCAAGACCTCGGTGCCTGTTTTAAACCATACAATGCCTTTTTTAGACGATACACCTTATTTTCTTTTCCTTGAACAGCAAATCCTTCAGGTTGCTCCACAAAGATTTCTTCCTCCAGGTATCCATTTAGAAAAGCTGACTTAATATCTAATTGATGTATAAGTGACAGGTTGTCAGCCTGTGCAATAATAAAACCTGCTCAAACTAAAAGTGATTTCTGTAGATAGCGGTAAGCAGGGTCGAATCCACAGGGACTGGGAGTAATTGTTTCTTTTTAAATTCACAGTGACAAAGGGGGTGTTTTTATCTCAGGGGTAACAATTTAAGCAATCCAACTAAAAGTAAAATAATAAAAATAAAATAGCCAACTAGAAATTAAATAACAATTTACTAAAATCAGAGGATCTAGCCAAGGAATAACTTCAGCAATGGTTCACCTAGTTGATCATTGAAGCAAAGGCAATTCCAATTATTCATCAATAAATAGGTTATAACTATCAAACAAGCGATGGCAGTCAACCCCTCCTTACTGTGTCGGTGATCAAGGTACGCCCGTTAATCACTGCTCTAATTGAGAAATAATCCTAGGTACGCCCACAGAATTTAATTCCCCAATTGCCTTACGTATTAGAGGAGCCCTATTCTAATCAAATAACGCACTACCAGGGTTATTTTAGATTTGCCCGCGTATTCCCCTGACACAAGTCTAATTATGCCAGTTGTCACTATTTCAAGGCAATTAAACAATTACGGATTTAACACCTCAATTGACAATAGATTATTAAATTAACTAATTATCCGGATCCAAGACAATCAATTAATTAAACAACCATAAGCACTGCAATCAAGGAATATGCAAATACCAATAAATAAGAGAAAAAGATAAAATTAAATCGATCTCACAATTTTAGATGACCCAAAGCATCCGTTGTCCCTTGACTAGATAAGGGAAATTAGTTCATTGTTGCTAAACAAAGCCCACAAGAAATTGTAAAGAGAGCCGCGGCCATTATCACAGATGTTTGAAGAATTCAATTCGCAAGAACTAAAGGGGAAGAAAAGTCAAAGCTTTCCTCTTTGCTCCTGCCATGCGTACTAAGACCCAAAGGAAAAGTCACCAATAATGCTCCTAAGCTACAGACGAAAGACTAAACAAAGCCAGTCATCCTTTCCTCTGCTGCCGTTCTCTTTCTTTTTTTCTTTTCTTGTGTGCGGCGGCCCTCCTTGCGGAGAGGACTCCGGAGGAAGAAGAAGCTCCGGACCCCTGCGGCGCTCCAGCCCTTTTTCTAGTTGTTGTCTTCGGTCAAAATTACCAAAAAGGTCTTGCATCTCCTTGTTCCAAAAATACCCTGGATGCCTGCTACTTGAACTCTTTCCTGATAACTGTCAAATCGGCACTTATTATGGTATTTTCGTTCTACTCCCTGAAATATATGCAAAATACTAAAAGTGAGTAGAATCTAACAATTAATCCAGATTGGGTCAGGTAATAGGAGAAATTAATAATAAAATAAATGATAAAATTGCAACCTATCAATTCCCCCCACACCTAAACCATGCTTGTCCTCAAGCATAAGAATAGTAAACGAACACCAAAATTTGATTATGGTCATTGCTCTATCTACTATATTGCCAAGATACCACGAAAAAAATAATAATCAAGCATCAGTGATCAAGATTCGAGAAACATCATTCCGGTTAGCTTCTAAACCACAAACTTCTCTAATTTTAGGTTAACTAATCTAAGAAGAAGGAATAACGCATAACATTTATCAGCAAATGGTCCAACTATTAACCAAAATCTCAACATTAAATCCATAATTCGGCAAGCTGACTTTTATTACACACTAACACAACCTTCACTTTTTTTCACAATTTTTTCTACTTTTCTCTTCTTCTTTTTTTTTTTTCTTTTTTTTTTCAATAGTAACAAAAGACTTAGTCGCTAGCCATTTGAGCCTTTTGACGCGAACTCCAACATTGGCCAGATGAAGGAGCCCGGTTACTCAGCTTCTATCGCCACGTGACCACGTACTCATAGAAATTACTACCTTTTGACGCGAGAATCAACACTTTTAGGTGCAGATCCCCGGTTACTCAGTAGTAACTAATAGCGGAGTACAGTCAAGTTTATTCATAGCTAAAAATCACAAAAACTCAATATAACACAAGAACCAAAAGAAAACTTGCATCAGCTAGCCTCATTTTCAAACATGGAGAACTAAAGTTAATAACCGGACCAATTCACATGAAAAATGCCAATAATCATTCCCTATGCCTAGGAAAGTTAACCAAAAATTATAAGAGTAAAACAATCATTGATATTCACCAAAGAGATGTTCTTGGATTCAACCACATTAACTTGATACCCTTTTATTATTAAAACTTGGCAAAAGTAGAAATAGAGGCAATAATCCAACATCAAACCTTGGCATGCACTTACGAGCTAATCACTAAAAAGAAGAAAAAGAAAATGAACGAAAGACACTAGCACCAATACTGCTCCCCCCCACACCTAAATCCTACATTGTCCTCAATGGAGGGAATAAAGCAATTAAAGCGAAAAGGGCAACGAAACTTCCCTCACGAGTGGCGAAAGGGTAGGCGGGAACGGTGCACGGAAACCGATGTGATAGAAGTACGCGGCCAAGGTCTGAGACATCTCAACTCAATTCAACCAGCAAATGCAAAACTCTGTCCACCCAAAATCTCAAAAAAAATGGCTCCAGTTGGCCAGTTAATGCCTTAACTTAAAATCAGCAATTTCAACAATGACAACTTAGATATTTGACAATAATAACTCAGCCAACCAAATAGAGGTACCAAATTCAATTGAAAATATTTCCACCAATACCACTGGGGTAAAACGTAGTCCAAAATCAATGAAATTGCTATAGCAGAGTAGAGCAGTAGTAAAGCAAAAACCCCCAAATAAGTATTCACCCACCAACAAATACAAATACCCAATTTTCGACAGCCAGACTGCCCCCCAATAGATCAATTTGAAACTAGCAACAGCAGCAAGTAAATCATGTGGCACAGGTCTCCCAACTCAACATACAATTTCCAAATTACTTCAACCGAAATCTCAATAGAAACCTCAGCGAGAGTAACAATTGGAAACAACGGTCAGAATGTCCCCAAGAATTTCAAGCAGAATATTCAAGCAATTCACGTAGATGCACCCAACTTGAATAAGCAATGTAAAAGGCATAGAAGCTTCCCAATCAGACAAACGAAAGCAGGAATAGCCCCACTAAAGTGGCAATAGACGATCCAAGCAGACGATACCCAAATTAATCTCCACAACTGACCTCAAGTTACTCAGTAATAAAGCAGCAGAGTGGGTCACAATTGATCACAAAAGTTGTCCACGCACTCGAATTTGCAAAGTCACCAACAAGAGTTTCTGGATACGTTAAAGAGCAGGAGTTAAAGGAATACCTCCACCTTGACAATGGTGCTGCAAGAGGGAAGGCCGGTGGCGCTGCGGCTTGGTCGCGGACAGGAGCTTGCGACGCACAGGTGGGGAGCGGCGGCAAGCATGTTCTGTGGGAAGAGCTGCAGTGGTGGCGTACGGAGCTGTGCGTGGCCGTCGCGTGGCTGCCAGCAGTTCGGGCGGCGAGGTGGGAGTTGCGAAGAGGAGAGGGAGGGCGCGAGGGCAGGTTGCGGTCTCCGTGCGGACAATAGGTGAGGTGGAGTGAGGCGTGCGAGGAGCAGAGGAGCGAAGAGGTACAAGAGACGCGAGCTCCAGCAGCGGCGGCGCGCGGCTGCTTGGCATGGCTAGGTGGAGGAAGCGGCGGCAGCGTGCGCAGGTGAAGATGCGAGGAGCGAGGAGAGGGAGTGAGCTGGTCGGAGCTCTGGCGTGCGGTGGAGGTGAGCTGGGGCAGAGGTGGTGACGCGCTAGGCGTTGGTCGCGGGTGAAGGAGATGGTGGCGGGCATGAGGTGTGCTCGGCCGACAGAGAGGAAGAAGAAACAGGGGAGAAGAAAGAAAGAAAAGAGAAAGAAGAGGAAAGAAAGAAAGAAAAGAAAGAAAGAAAAAAGAAAGAAAAAGAAAGGATTTTTTTTTTTTTTTGCGTTGACAAGTCAAGAACTAGCTACGGTTAAGGAGAAAGAAAATTTTTTCCTTTTGATTCCGTATTACTTCCTCTTTTTTTCTTTTTTTCTTTTTTTATTTCTTCAAAAAAAATTTTATTTTATTTTATTTTTATTTTATTTTTTTTCCTTTTGTAACAAAAAAAAAAAAGAGGTAGCTACGGTTAAAAGAATTTTTTTTTTTTTTGAATCCTTACCTTTCCTGCGAACGTGGCGCGGGCGCGTCATGAGGGCAAGAGAGCTCCCAGAAGTTTCAGAAGTTTCTGATCGTGAGCTTCCTGCTGTCACCATGCGGGCGCGTCATGACTGAAGGGCACCTATAAATCAGCAAAAACGAAAATTGAAACCCAAAATCAGTCGAATTCAAGGAGAATACATCTAAACTACCACACGAAAATGAACAAACAATTAAAAAGAACAATTGGGTTGCCTCCCAAGGAGCGCCTTTCTTTAATGTCTTTGGCTAGACATTATCATGTTTTGCTCATGGAGGATAAAATCTTGTGGCTCGTCTTACTGCTTCATCCTCTATATAGTCCTGATAACCCTCATAAATAGAATAATCCTTGAGCATACGAGTTACGGGCTTCCATGGACTAGTGAATGGCGCTAAACAAGTCAACAATGATCTGTACTCTCCATTCACTCCTCCATCACACGCATTCTTCGGTTCAAGATATCTTTCCATTGCCACTCTTAACTTATTCCTGTCATGAAATTTCAAATTGTCTGGTATAATAAAATCAATTTCAGTAACAGGAATTGAAGAATAGGAGTCAGGAAAATATTGATTAAGGAGTGGAGAAGATGTCACCGCATTTGGAGATTGTTCACTGGATTCATTCACTTGAATGGGTTGCGGTTGGGGTTCCATTTCTTCCTTTTCAGCTTCTTTTTCAACTGCATCTGTAGATTTCTCATTTTGACACTCTTGCATCTCCTCATCACTAGTCAAGCAAATTGCACTCTCATTTTCTTCTAGATCAACAATGGTTTTCGAGGGCCATTCTTCCCTTTGAGAAGCCAATCGATTTATTCTGGATGTCAATAGACATAGTTGATCTGTCAGGTCGCGAAGGCTCGCTTGTGTCTCCTGCTGAAATCGATTTAGGCTCTGTGTCTCCTGATGAAATCGATTTGTATTAGCAATTAGTAATTCCATCATTTCTTCAAGAGACATGCCTGACACGGAGGATGATTGCTGAGACCCTTGCTGTTGAAAATCCATTGGCCCGGTCGCATAATCAAGATTGGAATTATCCCACCATCCTTGATCATACCCGTTTGAATAAGGGTCATGCTGCGTTTGATATTGGGGTGAAAAATCTCCAAAAGTATCAATTGGAGCACTTAGATTATCTTGAAATGCGGGGCATGTGTCAGTTGAATAACCTGAATCAAAATAAGTTCCACAATTTGCAACAGCCCATTGATCATTAGGAAAAACATGAGTCTCATAACCCCATTCAGGAACAAAGTCCAGTCTATCATCAAAATATGGAATGTTAGCAGCCATAAACTATAAAAAAAATAAGAGAAAATAAATTAAAAATGAGAACAAGGTGAACTCAAAAAGAAACAAATTAATCTGACACCAGTCCCCGGCAACGGCGCCAAAAATTGACAGGTTGTCGAAGCCTGTGCAATAATAAAACCTGCTCAAACTAAAAGTAATTTCTGTAGATAGCGGTAAGCAGGGTCGAATCCACAGGGACTGGGAGTAATTGTTTCTTTTCGAAATTCACAGTGACAAGGGGGTGTTTTTATCTCAGGGGTGACAATTTAAACAATTCAACTAAAAGTAAAATAATAAAAATAAAATAGCCAACTAGAAATTAAATAACAAATTACTAAAATCAAATGAGCGATAATTAAGGATCTAGCCAAGGAATAACTTCAGCAATGGTTCACCTAATTGATCATCGATAAGCAAAGGCAATTCCAATTATTTACTAATAAATAGGTTATAACTGCCAAACAAGCGATGACAGTCAACCCCTCCTTACTGTGTCGATGATTAAGGTACGCCCGTTAATCACTGCTCTAATTGAGAAATAATCCTAGGTACGCCCATAGAATTTAATTCCCCAATTGCCTTACGTATTAGAGGAGCCCTATTCTAATCAAATAACGCACTACCAGGGTTATTTTAGATTTGCCCGCGTATTCCCCTGACACAAGTCTAATTATGCCAGTTGTCACTATTTCAAGGCAATTAAACAATTACGGATTTAACACCTCAATTGACAATAGATTATTAAATTAACTAATTATCCGGATCCAAGACAATCAATTAATTAAACAACCATAAGCACTGCAATCAAGGAATATGCAAATACCAATAAATAAGAGAAAAAGATAAAATTAAATCGATCTCACAATTTTAGATGACCCAAAGCATCCGTTGTCCCTTGACTAGATAAGGGAAATTAGTTCATTGTTGCTAAACAAAGCCCACAAGAAATTGTAAAGAGAGCCGCGGCCATTATCACAGATGTTTGAAGAATTCAATTCGCAAGAACTAAAGGGGAAGAAAAGTCAAAGCTTTCCTCTTTGCTCCTGCCATGCGTACTAAGACCCAAAGGAAAAGTCACCAATAATGCTCCTAAGCTACAGACGAAAGACTAAACAAAGCCAGTCATCCTTTCCTCTGCTGCCGTTCTCTTTCTTTTTTTCTTTTCTTGTGTGCGGCGGCCCTCCTTGCGGAGAGGACTCCGGAGGAAGAAGAAGCTCCGGACCCCTGCGGCGCTCCAGCCCTTTTTCTAGTTGTTGTCTTCGGTCAAAATTACCAAAAAGGTCTTGCATCTCCTTGTTCCAAAAATACCCTGGATGCCTGCTACTTGAACTCTTTCCTGATAACTGTCAAATCGGCACTTATTATGGTATTTTCGTTCTACTCCCTAAAATATATGCAAAATACTAAAAGTGAGTAGAATCTAACAATTAATCCAGATTGGGTCAGGTAATAGGAGAAATTAATAATAAAATAAATGATAAAATTGCAACCTATCAATAAGCCAGCCCTTTTGTGCAGCAAGAGCCAACAACATTCGTATGGTTTCCAATCTGGCAACTGGAGCAAACGTTTCAGAGAAATCTACTCCAAACATCTGAGCATATCCCTTAACAACGAGTCTTGCCTTGTGCTTGTTTACAGAACCATCAGAGTTGAATTTGGTTCTATAAACCCATTTGACACCTATCACCTTTTTGTGTGTAGGTCTGTCCACCAACTCCCAAGTTTGGTTTTTGTCTCTCATCTTGAGCTCCTCCTTCATTGCAACTATCCATTTCTGATCAGTTGCAGTTTCTTTATATCCTGCAGGCTCCATAACAACAACATTACATCTCTGATAAATGTCAGAGAGTAATCTAGTTCCTCTAACAGGTTCTTCATCGACATCATCATTCTCTACCTGCAATTCAAATTTATCTTCATTTTCCCAACTCCAAGTGTATGACTCAAGGAATTTAACATCCCTGCTCATAATTATTTTGTTGCTTTGTGGTGAGTAGATTCTGTAGGCCTTTGAAGATGAGCAATAGCCTACAAAAATCCCCAGCTCAGCTTTCTTGTCTAACTTGTCTCTTTTAACCCGAGGAATATAAGAGTAACACAAACAACCAAAGGTTTTTAGATAAAGCAATTTTGGCTTGTAGCCATACCATGCTTCAAATGGCGTCTTTTTCTGTAGAGCTTTCATTGGCAATCTGTTTAGTAAAAAAATTGCCGTATTCATAGCCTCCGCCCAAAATTTCTTTGGTAGCCCTTTATCATGCAACAAGCATCTTGTCATCTCTATAAGCATCCTATTTTTACGCTCCACCACTCCATTTTGCTGGGAGGTGTAAGGGGCTGTCAGTTGGTGCTCTATGCCTGCATCCTCACAAAATTTGTTGAATTTTTTTGAGGTATATTCAGTTCCATTATCGGACCTGATCACTTGCATGCTACAACTGCTTTGATTTTCAACCCATGCTTTAAACTTCCAAAAGATATCAGCAACCTCAGATTTGAATTTCATGAAGTCAGCAACACATTCTAGTGTAATCATCAATGAAGAGAATATAAAACTTACTACCATTCAAAGATGGCATTTTTTGAGGTCCTCCTACATCTGTATGTATCAATTGCAGCTTATGTGTAGCTCTCCATGTTGTATTTTGAGGAAAAGGAAGCCTTGATTGCTTCCCATATTGACAAGCAGCACATGTAGGAAGCTCTTCATCTAATTCAGGCATACCTTCTACTAAGTTGTTTTTCTTCATGAACATTAGAGCAACATGATGAAAATGGCCCAATCTATTATGCCAAAGCACTGCATCGTTAATTTCTTTGTGTACAGCCGCTTGCTCCTCTCTCATCAGATCCAAAACAAAACTTTTGCCTTTCATTTGAATTTTGAACATTTCTCTGCCTTCTGGATCTTCAATTATGCAATTTTGTCTTTAAATACACCTTATAATCATTTTCCAATAACTGAGGAATACTCAAAAGATTTTGATCAATTTCCGGAACATATAAAACATCAGAAATTAATTTCAAACCTGTGTACCCTTCAATTGCCACTGTTCCTATGCCTTTTACAACAAGATAAGCTCCATTTCCAATCTGGACTCTAGTTGTAGCAGTTTTATCAAGCTTTCTGAAAAGCTCTCGATCATAAGTCATGTGGTTTGTAGAACTGCTATCTCAATTTATAATTCACATGTAAAAATTTGATTAATCATCACGTGTTTATTACCACAAGTGCACATGCAATTTTGTTAAACATTAACCTTCTTTTGGGTCGATCAATATTCGCAAATTACAAGTACTCAACTAGTTATAATCTAGAATAAATTAATTTTCACAAAAGAGGTCACTTTGATGGCATATTATTTCAATTAATTTATTTTAAAATATATATAATCATACCAATATTCAAATTTAAGATTACACAAATTACAAAAAAAATTTTGATCAACATCAACTTTAGTCAACTCTGATCAAAACGTAATCAAACATGGTCAAACTAATCATTCAGTCAAATCTAATCTAATCAATCAATTCTTATCAAACATAGTCAAACCAGTCAAATGGATCAAGACTTATTGGACTATAAGTCGATATCCATAATTTGACCCAAATTTATCATTTAATCCCAAAATTTTCTTGAAATTCATAAATGATATTTAGGGACCAATATTTTGGACTTTATTAAGGTTAAATATCTTATTTAACTTTATCAGGTTCACTCAAATTAGAGAAACTCTAATTTTCTTAACACAAATATATGCATATTTATTCTTAAACAAGAAAACAAGCCAAAAAATAGTAACCAAAGTCCAAATACAAGAAATGATCGGATACAATTTCATTATTTATTTTATTATTAATTTTCCCTATTACCTGACCTGACGTTGATTAATTATTAGATTCTACTCACTTTTCGTAATTTACATTTATTTCAGGGAGTAGAACAAAAATATCACAATCAAGGCCAATTTGACAGTCATCGGGAAAGAATTCAAATGGAAGGTCTTCAGGGATATTTTTGGAACAAGGAAACACAAGTCCTTTTTGGTAATTTGTGGAAGACAACATTCAAAAAGAAGCACAAAAGGCTGGAGTCGTTTCTCTCCTGGTGGGCCGCCGTACATGAGAGCCAAGCATTAGAATAGATTAGTAATTCAATAGGTACGGTGAGTAGCAGAAGACTTCTCTTGGGCTTTGGACAATTTCGTCCTTTAGTGGGTTTGAGTCCACGTATGTTACACTTAGGGTAGAAAGAAGGGGTCATCATCTTTTTTGACAGAGTAGTCTTTTCTTCCATTATTCGGTTTTCCACCGTTTCTTCCTCCCTAATTGGGAGAATGTACGTCGCAACTATTTATGCAGTCTTGCATGGGATTTTTTCATCAATAATGAGCTAAACCCCTTCTTCTAGTTAAGGAGCAACGGATGCTTTGGCTCGTCTAAAATTGTGAAATCGATTTAATTTTACATTTTTCTTTTATTTATTGGTATTCGCATATTCCCTGGTTACAGTGCTTATGATTGTTTAATTAATTGATTGTCTTGGATTCGGATAATTAGTTAATTTGATAATCTATTGTCAATTGGGACGTTAAATCCGTAATTGTTTAATTGTCTCAAAATAGTGATAACTGGCATGATTGGATTTGTGTCAGGGGAATACGCGGGCTAACTTAAAATAACCCTGGTAGTGTGTTATTTGGTTAGAATAGGGCTCCTCTAATACGTAAGGCAATTGGGGAATCAAATCATACGGGCGTACCTAAGATTATTTCTCAATTAGAGCAGTGATTAACGGGCGTACCTTAATCAACGACACAGTAAGGAGGGGTTGACTGTCATCGCTTGTTTGTCAGTTATAACTTATTTATTGGTAAATAATTGGAATTGGCTTTGCATCGATGATCAATTAGGTGAACCATTGCTGAAGTTATTTCTTGGTTAGATCCTTAATTATCA
Source organism: Coffea eugenioides (assembly GCF_003713205.1). Classification (NCBI taxonomy): domain Eukaryota; kingdom Viridiplantae; phylum Streptophyta; class Magnoliopsida; order Gentianales; family Rubiaceae; genus Coffea; species Coffea eugenioides. Next base: position 34,323,350 of record NC_040045.1, on the reverse strand, counting down.
CCCATTTGATTTTAGTAATTAGTTATTTAATTTTTTAATAGTTTCTTACATTTTATTTGAATTTCTTTGATTGTCACCTTCTGCACAAAACACCCCCTTTGTTACTGTGAATTTGAGAAGAAACAGTTACACCCAATCCTTGTGGATTCGACCCTGCTTACCACTATTTACAAAAATTAATTTTAGTTGAACAGGTTTTTATTATTGCACAAGCTGACAACCTGTCAATTTTTGGCGCCGTTGCCGGGGACTGGTGCCAGATTAATTTGTTTCTTTTTGAGTTCATCTTGTTTTTATTTTTTATTTATTTTTCTCTTATTTTTTTATATAGTTTATGGCTGCTAACATTCCGTATTTTGATGATAGACTGGACTTTATTCCTGAATGGGGTTATGAGACTCATGTTTTTCCTAATGATCAATGGGCTGTTGCAAATTGTGGAACTTATTTTGCCTCAGGTTATTCAACCGACACATGCCCCGCATTTCAAGATAATCTAAGTGCTCCAATTGATACTTTTGGAGATTTTCCACCTCGATTTCAAACGTGGTATGACCCTTACCCAAATGGTATGATCAAGGATGGTGGGATGATTCCAATTTAATTATGCGACCGGGCCAATGGATTTTCAACAGCAAGAGTCTCAACAACCATCATCCGTGTCAGGTATGTCTGTTAAAGAAATGATTGAATTACTAGCTGCTAATACATATCGAACTCAACAGGAGACACAAGCGATGGCTGATCAAGTGCAACTATTGATATCCGGGATGGCAGATCAAATACATCTATTGACATCCAGGATAACGCGATTAGCTTCTCACCTTGAAGAATTGCCCTCACAAACTAATATCAACCTTGAAGAAGATGAGAGTGTAATTATCCGGCCAAATGACATGGAACTACAAGAATTTCAAGGAAACAGATCTAAAGATACAGTTGAAAAGGAAGCTGAAGTGCAAGAAATGAGACTCCAGTATGAACTCGTCCAAGTGAATGAATCCAGTGAACAATCTCCAAATGCGATGACATCTCCTCCATTCCTTAATCAATATTCTCCTGACTCTTATTCTTCAATTCCTGTGAATGAAATTGACTTTATTATACCAGAAAATCTTGAATTTCATAACAGGAATAAATTAAGAGTGACGATGACAAGATATCTTGGACCAATAAATGCATGTGAGAGAGGAGTGAATGGAGAATTCAAATTATCGTTGACTTATTTGGCGCCATTTACTAGTCTATGGAAGACTGTAACTCGTGTGCTCAAGGATTACTCTATTTACGAGGGTTATCAGGACTATATAGAGGATGAAGTATTGAAACGAGCCACAAGATTTTATCCTCCCTGAATAAACATGACAATGTCTAGCCAAAGACATTAAAGAAAGGCGCTCATTGGGAGGCAACCCAATTTCTTTTAGTTGTTTGTTCGGTTTTGTTTGTTAGTTTCAATATATTTTTCTTGAGTTTGACTGATTTCTGGTTTCAATTTTTATTTTTGATGATTCGTAGGTATCCCTCTGACATGACGTGCCCGCGTCAACTGGGCGCGTGGCACAGTGCGATTTTCTGGTGCTTAGTAAAAAGGGTTTCGATCCCCTTGACGTGCCCGCGTCAAGTCCTATGAAGAGCTCATGGTCAGATTCGTCAGAAGGGGTTCTTGTCCTCATGACGTGTCCGCGTCGAGTCATCTAGGAAGCTCTTCACTTCCGTGCCTTCATGGCGTGGCCACGTCACGTTCGTGGGAGAGATAAGTATTTAAAAAACTCAAGAACGGTTGTTGATTGTCGGTTAATTTCTGCTTTTGAATCTCAAAAATAAAATTTGTCAATGAGAAAAAAAATTCAAAAAAAAATTTTAAAATTTTTGTTTCACCATAGCTTAGATTTTCAAAGTATAATTTTTTTTAACTAAAAAAGAAAAAAAACAAAAACAATTTCTCTTTCTTCTTTCTTTTTCTTTCTCCTTTCTCTCTTCTCCCTTGTTTCTTCCTCTTGCTCGACGGAAAACCTCTGTCCGCTGCGCCCATCGATCCGCCGCCATCTCCTCTGCTGCCGTGCGCCGCCACTCTCCGTTTGACCGCCGCTTCTTCGATCCACATCACTGCATCTTTCTCTCTCTCTCTTTGCCCACCTAGCCCGCGAGCGCTGCCCATTCTTTCCCGCTCACGGCTCTCTCCCTCGCGCGCTCAACCTCGCCGCGCGCCACCCACGTGGCCACCTAGTCAAGTCGCCGCCGTCAATCCCACCCTCGCACGCACGCTGCCACCACTAGCTGTCCTTTGGCAGGCGACATCATTTTCTGTCACAGCGATTATTTGGCAGTTTCCAATGGTGGAGGTACTTGAACTCCAATTCCAAGTCTTTGATATTGTTTGGTGTTGCTTGTGCGATTAACTGTCCAACTGGAGTCATTTGATGAAATTTTGGGTGGGCTGAAATTTTGCATTTGTCTATTGATCATTGGAAGGCATCTCTGCCAGTGTTTCGATTACTGAGGTTTTGGTTCAATTATTTCTGATATTGCCTATTGAATTGGGGCCCTGTGCCGCGTGATTTACTTTGTGAGATTGGTCATCACTAATTGCATTATTGGGGACATTCTGGCGATTGGTTCATATTGCTAATTTGGGGACCATTGTCTATGCTTTCGATCATTTTGTTTGTGCATGTGGTTGTCAAGCTGCTCGAAGTCCTTCTTTGGCCGATTGTTGACTTCAGTGGCCGGGGTTGAATACATATCTTGTTGGTATTTTTCTTTGGGTATTCTTTCTTTGATGGTGGGTGACTACAGACTTGGCGCTATTGCTCTACTACTGCTTTGCTCTGCTCTAGCAATTTCTTTGGTTTTGGATTGTGATTTGCACCAGTGGTACTAGTGGGGTAATTGGACCTCAATTGGGTACCGCTATTTGGTTGGCTGAGTTATTATTGTCAAATATCTAAGCTGTCATTGTTGAAATTGCTGATTCTGAGTTAAGGCATTAACTGGCCAACTGGAGCCATTTGTTGAGATTTTGGGTGTACAAAGTCTTGCATTTGCTGGTTGAATTGAATTATGATGTCTCAGAACTTGAGCGCGTACTTCCACTACATCGGTTTCCCTCCACCGTCCCCGTCTACCCCGTAGCCACTCAAGAGGGAAGTTTCATTGTCCTCTTCGCTTTAATTGCTTTAATCCCTCCATTGAGGACAATGTAGGATCTAGGTGTGGGGGGGGGACAGCTGTGCTAGTTTTTTCTAGTTTTTAGTTTTCAGATGTTCTTCTTTTATTTTTAGTTTGTTATTTGTCTATTCTTCGTTTACTTTTTTTTTAATGAATACCAAAGTTTGATGTTGGATTGTTGTCTCTAATTCTGCTATTGCCAAGTTTTAATAATAAAAGGGTATCAAGTTAATGTGGTTTAGTTCAGGGACTTCTCTTTGGTGAATATCAGTAATTGCTTGACTCTTTTACTTTTTGGTCAACTATTCTAGGCATAGGGAACAATTGTTGGCTTTTTCATGTGAATTAGTCCGGTTATTAACTTTAGTTCTCCATGTTTGAAAATTTGAGGCTGGCTGCTGTTACATTTGTGTTATTTTTAGTTATCGTGCTATATGGGTATAAATAAGAGTTGACTGTGCTCCGCTAGTTGCTACTACCGAGTAACCGGGAATCTTCACCTAAAGTGTCGATTCTCGCATCAAAAAGTAGTAAATGCTATGAGTACGTGGTCACGTGGCGATAGAAACTGAGTAACCGAGCTCTTTCATCTGACAAATGTCAGAGTTCGCGTCAAAAGGTTCCCATGGCTATAAGACTAAGTCTTGTGTTACTATTGAAAAAAAAAGAAAAAAAAAGGGAAAAATATGAAAAAAAAGTGATGGTTGTGTTAATGTGTGATAAAAGTCAGCTTGCCGATTTATGGATTTAATGTTGAGATTTTGGTTAATAGTTGGACCATTCGCTGATAAATGTTGACCGACCACTCCTTTTTCTTTGATTAGTTAACTTGAAATTGGAAGAGTTTATGGTTTAGAAGCTAACCGGAGTGATGTTTCTTGGACTTGACCATTGATGCTTGATTATTATTTTTCTTGGTATCTTGCCAATTTGGTGGATAGAGCAATAGGCACTATCAAATATTGGTGTTTGTTTGTTGTTCTCATGATTGAGAACAAGCGTGGTTTAGATGTGGGGGGAATTGATCGGTTACAATTTCATTATTTATTTTATTATTAATTTTCCCTATTACCTGATCTGATGTTGATCTGATGTTGATTAATTATTAGATTCTATTCACTTTTTGTAATTTACATTTATTTCAGGGAGTAGAACAAAAATATCACAATCAAAGCCAATTTGACAGTCATCGGGAAAGAATTCAAATAGAAGGTCTTCAAGGGTATTTTTGGAACAAGGAGACACAAGTCCTTTTTAGTAATTTGTAGAAGACAACAGTCAAAAAGAAGCACAAAAGGCTGGAGTCGTTTCTCTCCTGGTGGGCCGCCGCACATAAGAGCCAAGCATTAGAATAGATTAGTAATTCAATAGGTACGGGGAGTAGTAGAAGACTTCTCTTGGGCTTTGGACAATTTCGTCCTTTAGTGGGTTTGAGTCCACGTATGTTACACTTAGGGTAGAAAGAATGGGTCATCATCTTTTTTGACAGAGTAGTCTTTTCTTCCATTATTCGGTTTTCCACCGTTTCTTCCTCCCTAATTGGGAGAATGTACGTCACAACTATTTATGCAGTCTTGCATGGGATTTTTTCATCAATAATGAGCTAAACCCCTTCTTCTAGTTAAGGAGCAACGGATGCTTTGGCTCGTCTAAAATTGTGAGATCGATTTAATTTTACCTTTTTCTTTTATTTATTGGTATTCGCATATTCCCTGGTTACAGTGCTTATGATTGTTTAATTAATTAATTGTCTTGGATTCGGATAATTAGTTAATTTGATAATCTAGTGTCAATTGGGACGTTAAATCCGTAATTGTTTAATTGTCTCAAAATAGTGATAACTGGCATGATTGAGTTTGTGTCAGGGGAATACGCGGGCTAACCTAAAATAACCCTGGTAGTGTGTTATTTGGTTAGAATAGGGCTCCTCTAATACGTAAGGCAATTGGGGAATTAAATCTTACGGGCGTACCTAAAATTATTTCTCAATTAGAGCAGTGATTAACGAGCGTACCTTAATCACCGACACAGTAAGGAGGGGTTGACTGTCATCGCTTGTTTGTCAGTTATAACCTATTTATTGATAAATAATTGGAATTGGCTTTGCATCGATGATCAATTAGGTGAACCATTGCTGAAGTTATTTCTTGGTTAGATCCTTAATTATCACCCATTTGATTTTAGTAATTAGTTATTTAATTTTTTAGTAGTTTCTTAGATTTTATTTGAATTTCTTTGATTGTCACCTTCTACACAAAAACACCCCCTTTGTTACTGTGAATTTGAGAAGAAACAGTTACACCCAGTCCCTGTGGATTCGACCCTACTTACCACTATTTACAAAAATTAACTTTAATTGAGCAGATTTTTATTATTGCACAGACTGACAACCTGTCAAGAAAATTAAATAGACGCAAAATGATTGCCTTCTATTCGGTTCTTGCATGACATTCAACATGAAGATGCAGCCACACTATTGGAAAACATTGAACCAAAACAAGAAAATTTTCCATCCAAGTTGTTTGCACGAGAAACAACTATTGGACTGCATCATACTTTGTAACCATAATTTTCCTATTAAATAATCTCATGGACAGAACATTGAAACCCACAATGTTTTCTTGTCAATTTTAATCCTTAAGAATAAGGAAACCAAAAGAAATCCCATGTCTGCCAACTAAAGTTTGATCAAAATGGGACCCACTGAATTCTATGAAACCAAAACAATGAATTAATGTGACTGACATCATAACAATCATGTGAAAAGTCGAAACAGAAGCCGAAACATGAAACATATATTTGTTGGCCATGAATAAGGTCTGAAAAGTCTAGAAACCCACAATACATGATTTATATTAACCTTTTCTTCACAAACACCACATGAATTTAATCTGGATTCATGCGGCCAAAAAACAAAGTTTGAAAATATTAGATCTAGTAGATCTAATACAAATGACACAAGAGTAGACCACTCATAATTTATAATCTTTAAAATAAACTTTCAAAGACTACAAATCATGTATTTCAAACTTAACGATTCAAAATTTGATTTTGGTTGCTCTGATATCACTTGTAGGAATTTTCAGTATTCCAATATCAGATATTTGAATACAACTGTAATATAAATGCGAAAGCGTACCTGAATTCATGTTGACAAACTGGTACTTGAATCTCTAGAGATTTGGAGTGGTTTTCCAGATCAACACGTATTTGCTAATCTCTTGGGAGAGTCCTTTGATTTCTTTTTGGTATCTTTCCTGACGATGGGATATCAGGAAAGAACTATTTTGTGATACTAGAAAATGCGACAATAAGAATATGTGTTATTTGGGAACCATAACCCTATTTATAGATAACTTTTTTGTTATCTTTTGAATTCCTATTTCAACTATCATAAAAATAGAAATTACCTTTAATTTTCTACACATTAAAAACCCACATCCTATTAGATACATTAAAATCCAAATCATAATTGATCATTTTAATTGGATTTAATCTTATTTGATAATTTGCAATACATCATTATTTACGTATAAGTCCAATATTGAATTAAGAATCCAACGAGAAGAACCAAAGTCCAGGTTGCACTATGCAGAGTAGTTGAACATTGAAGTGATTTGCTAGGCTTTGAAGTTTGAAGAAGTCACTTTTCCAGAGGCTTTGAACGCATGTTGACAAAATTTGGTGCCCGGAAAAATTCCACGTACACCAAGTCATAGTCAATTATGGCCAATACTCCATAACTTAATGTTGAAAAATGAACATTGTTTTGAGAAAACGTCAACTTACAGGTTTTTCAGCTTTCATTATTAAACAGTCAGAGAACAGTTCACTCTTTTTTTTTTTTAGTAAATTACTAAAGAAATGTCACAATATTTCTTTCAGATCTCCGAAAGCAATGGGAAACAAAGAATATCTTTTACATACTTGCCCAGTTTAGCAACTTTTGGAGAAATGATAAAAAGAAAGATATCTCTGTACACACTAGAAAAATCTTCCTCTAATGAATTTGACAAACGTTGGGTTTACACGAATAAACAAAAAATAAAGAATCTAAACAATGAGTTTAGAAATCGAATTCAAGCCCTAGACAAGGAATTTCTTTTTCTGGATATACTCGAAGCAAGAACTAGATTGTGTAATGACGATACTAAAAATGAATATTTTCCTAAAATGTATGATCCTTTCTTAAAAGGTGCATATCGCGGAAGAATCAAAACAATACTTTCACCTTCTAAAACTGCGATAGACAATTTAAGAGATACAATTGGTATAAATCGAATTCATAGTATTCTTCTTCCAGATATTAATATTGATTATCAAGAATTTGAACAGAAAGCAAATCTGTTTGATAAAAAACAATTATTAACAGAAATGGGGAATTTTTTACCGTTAGCTGGTGAATTTGATATAGAACAAAAATCGAATTTAAATATGAAAGGTCTTTCTTTATTTTCAGACCAAGACCAAGAAAAAATAGATTTTGAAAAAGAAAGAAAAATTTTCAAATTTCTATTGAATGTTATTCGAACCTATCCTATTGATCAAAAAATTCAAAAAGAATCTGTTGGAATAAAAGAAATTATCAAAAAAGTCCCTCGATGGTCATACAAATTAATCACCGATTTAGAACAACAATCAGGAGAGCATCAAGAAAACGTACCGGTTGATCATCAAATTCGCTCAAGAAAAGCCAAACGTGTAGTGATTTTTACTGATAACAAGGAGAATACCGATCCTAATAAGGATAATGATACTTCGGATGAAAGAAACGAAGTGGCTTTGATACGCTATTCGCAACAGTCGGATTTTCGAAGAGGAATAATTAAAGGTTCTATGCGCGCTCAAAGACGTAAAATTGTTATTTGGGAACTCTTTCAAGCAAATGTGCATTCTCCCCTTTTTTTGGACAGGATAAAAAAATCTCCTCGTTTTTCCTTTGATATATCCGTACTGATTAAACTTCTTTTTAGAAATTGGACAGGGAAGGGGGCCAAATTTGAAATTCTGGAGTATACAGATGAAGAAACAAAAAAGGAAGATAAAAAAGAAAAGGATAAAAAAGAGGAGAACAAAAGAAAGGAACAAGCGTGGATAGAGATAGCAGAAGCCTGGGATACCATTCCTTTTGCACAAGTAATAAGAGGTTCCATGTTAATAAGTCAATCTTTTTTTAGAAAATATATTCGTTTACCTGTATTAATAATAGGCAAAAATATTGTACGTATGATATTATTCCAATTTCCGGAATGGTCTGAGGATCTAGAGGGATGGAATAGAGAAATGCATATTAAATGTACCTATAATGGTGTTCAATTATCGGAAACAGAATTTCCGAACCCATTTTCATCTTGCATATTGTCAAATGGCTCTCATAAAGTTATGGTTTCATGTAAAGTGAAAAATGGATGAAAATGACCTGTAATTAGTGCATTTTATAAACGCGTGTTGTAAAATTAGAATATTCACTTAACTGCTCATAGTTTTTTGAATATATACATGGTTTTTCTATGACGTTATGCAAAGTGATTAGACCCTTATTCTCTTTTGTCCTTAAGTAAGGTAATACTGAAATTTCAACTGATGATATTAGATATATTTATTTCCATTAACTATGCATTTTACATAAAATCACAGGAAATTATGAGCATATTTTAAATTTTTACGGCTCATGAAATACTGTGCAAAACCACAGGGGTTACCAGTGATTTATCCTTTTTTTTTTTTTTGCTTCCATTTTGCAGTTGACTTTACATTACACTTGATGCAAGTTAATCAATAAGAAGGACTTGAGCTTTCTTGTTTACTTTTTTTTTTTTGTTAAATTCTTTAAAGAAAGTGATTGTTGAACACATTGGCGAAGCTATATACATTTGACGGGTACTCCCTCAAATTTTTAAAGTTCTCTTTTATACCTTAAAATTATTATCATTTTAACCTGTTATAGTTTAATAATTTGCACCCCCTCAAATTACAAAACTTGTGTATTGCGCCCCCCCCCCCCCAAATAAAATAATAAGGGGTACTTACTAAAATTTAAATTAATCAAAATTTCATATATAATAAGAAACAAGTGAAGTAAAATCCAAAAAATAAGAAAGAAGATAATACATGTATAAAAAGTCAAATAATACCATATTAGATTGAGAGTAATATAGAAGGGATAGCCAATTAATTTAATGTATTAAGAGACAAAAGAGCTAATTATAGGGAAAGAACAACAAAGAAATGTACACTTAGAACATTTCTTCTTCTTTTTTTTACTAAATTTGAATTACCTTATACCATTACTCTTTTATTTGGTTGATAGGTTGCATTTTTGTTATTAATTTTATGATTAACTCCCTCTTTTATTTTATTAAATATTGCATTAATTGATAGATTCTACTTATTTTTGGCAATTGGCGTTGGTCGTAGGGATTTGAAGCAAAAAAAAAAAAAATTAAAGACGTGATTTTCACCAGACTTGCTGTTCGGCATAGGCACGTCAAAGTATTATTCTGCACATCCAAGAAGCTCGAGATTTGGCACGTGATCTCCAGTTGTGAATGAATTGAAGTCACAAGAATCGGATGTTTCACCAAATGGATAGTCTTTTATTTCTACTAGAATACTAGTCTGTCTATCTACAAAGACTTTTCTTTTTCGGATGAGATTGTTAATTTGTTGGGATTTGGATTTCGTTTTTTTAGGAAGAGTAGTTTAGTAAGAATAGAAAACTCGAGGAACAGGAACATCGTGGTCATTCTTTTCTTTGGGTGAAAGCCTGATTAACGCGGGACATTTTGGCTTTTCCCGTAAGAAGAAATAAGAAACAACGTTCTTCTTCTTTCTTTCCCTTTGGACTTCATCTCATATTTGGAGAATGTCCGTAGCAATTAGTTTGACAATTTTGAGTGCGATTTCTCCAACAGAGATGAACTAAACTCGTCATTCTAGTCAAGAAATAACAGAGAATGTTGTTCATCTAAAATTATAAAATCAAATTAATTATTGGTATTTTTTTTATTTACTGGTATTCGTATATTTCCTTATTTTATTTTTTATGCTTGTTATATTAATTGAATATCTAGGGCCTAAAATTTAAATTAATCTAATAACTTAAAGCCAATTAGAGCAATTAAATCCATAATTATTTAATTATTTTAAAATAGTGATAATTGACATGATTAGATTTGTGTCAGAAGAATATATGGGCTAATTTAAAATAACTCTCATAGCGTCTTGTTTGGTTAGAACAAGACTTCTCTAATTCTTAAGACAACTGGAAAATTGAAATCTAAGGTCGTACCTAAGGTTATTTCTCGATTAGGGTAGTGATTAACGGTTGTATCTTAATCACCAATACAGTAAGGAGAAGTTAACTGTCATCACTTATTTGGCAGTTACAACTTGTTTATCAGTTAATAAATGGAATTATTATTGCATCAATGATCAATTGAATGAACCATTTCCAAAGTTATTTTTTGGTTAGAACTTATCTATTATTATTTCAATTTTTTTATTGTCATTTAGTTTTGTTTATTTATTTTATGTGAGTTATTTAAGTATTCTTATTTTTATATAAAAAAATCCCCCATACTCTGAACTCTATAAAAAATGATTTTTTTCCAATTCCTGTAGATTCGACCATATTCACTACTATATATAAAAATTTGTATTTTATTTGTATTTATTATTGCACAGGCTCGACACCTATCATTGATTGATTTATCAACTCACTCTTGGATGATATGTGATTGTGTAACTTTTTTTGGATTTGAATGCATTGCAATTTAATACTCATTAATTATGCATATAATTTTGTAATACACTAATAGTTTATTCAACTAACTAATAAATGAGTGAAACTCCTAATTCTAATTTTTACTTTTCAAGGAACATATAAAAGAGAATTTCACTAGATAACTTTGGATAGTTTGACAAATTTATTGGGCACACTAGATTTCTTAAGATTAGTCATTTTATGCTAACTATCAATTATTAATACAATAAATTACATAATATATAAGAAATTAGACATTTTTGCATTTTGTAGTTGCTCATACCACCAAGATAATTGTTTTGAACCTTAACAACTCCAGCTACCACCAATATAGTTGATTCTCAATCCAACTATTATATTGACCAATAATAGATAGTTGTCCCCATTAGTTTTAGGCTTTGGCTCTGCCATTGCTTGATCATGCTTATTAAATATTTTAACTGGGAAAATTGTCCTTCAAGGGCTTTGAAAACTTCTTCACAAATTGATTTTCAAATATAGAATAACATAACAGTAAACTTTAAAACATCTTGTGTAAAGGCAGATGTTAAGGCATTGGCTTTGGAAAAAATTTTAGTCGAATTAATAAGATCTTGAGTTTTTTCAATGTGATAAGATCCTGAGTTAGTCAATTTATTGCGAATTGGTTTTGAAAATGAATATCAAATTCTTTATGGTGGTATTTCTCGCTGGATTTTCAGCTTTTATTCATGAACATGTTTATTGTTACACTCTTGACTTGTTTTTTATTTTTCCCTTGACTCGATTTTTACACCCTAGGCTTTAAATATTTTGGAACCTTGACCATCCGTACCTCAAACCCAATCTTAACAAATATTTTATGAGTCTAATTCGATTTCAAGGTCTCTCATCAGTACCAAGTCAAGCACGACAGAAGATGTTAAGAGACAATTTCAGATTTCCCATATATTTCCACCCAAATTAATTTCAAAATCCTGTTTCATGTCAACTTCAGTTTTGGTGGCTTTCATCAAAAGAGGAGTTGTTAAGAGACAACATATACCGTAGAAGTTTCTTAAGGAATTCTAATCAAATTAATTAGATCTGCCCGCTCATATCAATTGAGATGGAAATTCAAGTTCCTTATCGACTGAAAAATTTGACAACAAAATCCACTTGAACGGATAGGGATATTAGCCAAGTAATTTTGAGATCTTTGTTCAACTTTTGAGTCCACCTATTTCTCCTCTTTCCTTGAAGGCTTAGATTCTAACTGGCACCTGAGCATGGTAAAGTTTAACTACACAACATCTGGGAAGTTTATCAAGAACCTTTTGCTTTTCCTAATTTCTTCATCATGCGTTCTGTATTTTGCTTCAAATGCCCAGCCAAAGTTCCCAGAGCAAAAATTACACAAATATACTTCCATCTCTTGCATTTCTTTAACTACTTTAGTTATTGTTCAGATAATCAAAATCATAATCTCTTCCTAAATTTTAGGTAATTAGAGGAGAGGATAGTGATATCTCGCAAGTGTACAGTTTGCCTTCTTTGTACATTAGTGGACTTCAATAACATGTAGCTAGCATTCTTTACATTCTTTTCAATGTTATTTGGTTAAAACATCATTGTTTGGCTCTGTCATCAAAGTGGTACTATCTGATCAGTTGACATCTTAGGAGTGATATTGGCTCAAGACAATATTCTAGTTGGAAAAGTACAAAATGTGAAGACTGAATAATATAAAATAATCAGCAATGCAGTGAAATTTTGTCATTATTATTACAATATTTTTGGGGGTAGTAGAAGGAGTGGTTTACAGGATTATAAGTTGCTGATAGAATCATGAGGATATGAAGACATAAGAATTAAGTTGTACTTCAGAAAAAAAGATATAACCAGGATAGATACAAGGGCAAGTATTTGAGTTAAAGCAATTTCTGTATGACAACTCCACAGGCTAAAGTTTAGATAGGATCATAACTGAACTAATAATTGGAAAGCTGAACGGCATATACAATATCACATCTTTTTCAAACACTATAGTAGGACGACCAAATGATGGAAATCAAATAGACACTCAATTCAATTTAAACAAGATACATTATTTTCAAATGATGTACAGGAAAGCTCCTTTATTGCTCTTCAAACTGGGGGTGAATCAAGACTTTCAATCCATCATTTCCCATGTACCTCTGTGAATCTTGAATTTGCCTAGCAGAATCTGCAACTGACTGTGATGAATAATACAACTCAATTGCCTCCAATGTATCGATGCTTCGAAAGCTAGAGGGCATTTCCTGCAAATTTGGACATCCATCTAGCACCAACTGCTGGAGGCAAGGGAAGCTGCTACTTGAGGCACTCCATTGTTGAAGATCAGTGTTTGAAAGTTTCAAGAACTTGAGATGAGAAAAAGCCTCATCCATCACTTCCCAACGTGGTGCATTGAAGAAATTATCCTTTATTTTGAGAACCTCTAAGTTTGGTAGCATCCCAATGATTGACATTTCTTTCCAGTCTACGTAACTACCTACCAGAGTCAGCTTCTTCAAGTTTGGAGGAAACTTACTTGGTTGAGGTAAAAAGAATTTTGCCATTTTTAAAGTCTGATAATCAAATGTTAACGTTTCTAGCATTCTTAATCTGGAAAGATCAGGGAACTGAGCATGTTTCATAGCATCTGATAATGTTAAATGGCATCCTAAGTTTACAAGATTGGGCATTCTTGCCAATACCTCCTGTATAGAACTTGAAGGACGTACCTGAGAGATAGTTTGTAGATTGTACAGCACAAAGGGAGTTGAAGAACTCAAACTTGCACTTTCAAATTCCAGTTCCCCTGAATAATGCAAATGCCTCAACTTTACCATTTGCCAAATATCTTCTGGTAAAGTGACAATTTGTCCCTTTTCTGTGACAAGAATGAGGGTTTCTAGGTTCCAAAGTTTAGACAAGGGTGGTAGCTTTTGAAGGTTATAAATCCTAAGAGCCAAGTAGTTCAAATGAACAAGCTCCAGTATGTTAACAGGAAAGTGGTCCAGGATGATGTATCCTAAATCCAATACTCTGAGAAGTTTATAGACAAGCGAGTTTTTCTGCTGAAGGGAGATATCTATGTGTGTGAATTTGACATCATTTGGAGGTATGTAGTGGAAATCATAAGAATGAAAGCATTTAATATTTTGTGGGCGTGAGCTTACATAAGGTAGTTTTGCTTCAATTTCCCGGACACCTTTATAGCAGTGGTCATACAAGGTAGGACGAGAAGGTGAGAATAGAGAAATTTGTTTATGTCCACAAATTGGTTGCAGGAATAAGTTATCCTTGGCTTTCTTGACACACAAATCTCTCAACAGGTCATGGACTTGACAAGTCTTTATCCCACCATTGGACTTTCTCTTGGAAACTGCAATCAGATTTCTGTCAACAAGATCTGTTAGATATTCCTCTGCCAGCTCTTCCAACCATTTTTCCCCATTCTGTTTTACAAACCCCTCTGCAATCCATGACCACACTATTTTCTTCACAAGAATTTCATAGCCTTGAGGAAATGATCCAAGATAAAGAAAGCACGGTTTCAACCAATTAGGCAGGTGATCATAGCCGAATGCTAAGATGTCCATGAACTGCTCTTTACCACGAGTAGGTGAAGCTATGTCTGTAACTATATGCATCCACCACTCCGGTGATTTTTCTTGCTTTGCAACTCCAGCTAAAACAACAATCGCAAGAGGTAGTCCTCTGCATTTTGCAACCATTTCCTTCCCCAATTCCATCAACTCTTGGGGGCAACTTTCATCAATAAAAACTTTACTTTCAAATAATTCCCAACTTTCGTCCTGGCTTAGAAATTGCAAAACCTGAGGGGAGCTGTTTGGGCTTATTTTCAGAACAACATCCTTCGTCCTACTTGTAATCAGTACTTTACTTCCGTTGCTATCATCTGGAAAATACTTCATGAAGAACAACTTCCAAGACAATGAATCCCAAATACCATCAATGACAATCAAATACCTCTTCCCCTTGAGTAACTTGTGTAGCTTCTCTCCCATTTCGTGAGGATACATTTTATGCAGAGAGTAGTTATCATTTGTGACACAAGTCAACAAGTCATGCAACGCGTTCATTTCCTCATTTAGTTGAGGCCCACGAGTCCATGCACGAACATGGAAGTGATGAAGAACTCGTGAATCGTTATACAATCTTTTTGCAAAAGTAGTCTTGCCAATACCTGCCACGCCAACAAGGGAAATCACTTCCAGTTCCAGTTGCTTCTGTTCCCCGGTAAGCCTATCCAGCACTGCTGTTGCTTCATCATCGAAACCTACCACTTCTTCTCCCAAAACAGGGCTACTACTCTTCAGTCTTGATGAAACCTCCCTGTTTGACATAGAAGCACTAATACCATTATGAACTTCAGGGATCAATCTCCTGTATAAACTAACCTGTGTTGCCCGAAACGAAAGCTCTGAAGAATGCTGGAAAGAAATAGCAATATCTGCCCCAGAAATTCCATTGCTGTTTGCCAGAGCATTGTTGATATAAGAGTCAGTGGCATCTAATATCTTCAAGACCACGTCTCTAATCTGTCTAAGGAAGAAAGACTGGAGTATGTTGAAGTTACTGGGGGAGTCTTTCATCCTTTATAGACAGGATTTTATGATCTTGAGGTCCTCATACAGAGAAATCACAACTGGACTCACTTCAGAAAGGATAGAACATGAGGTCTTGCTCAGCAGTAATTCAATGTCCTCAAGAAGAAATTCTACAACAATATCTACTTCATCCATCTTGTTTCTAGTAATGGAAGATCTTTTCCTGAAACCTTATGGAGATAGGATGGTAAATTGAGTTCTCAATTGAGCATTCTTGTACTGAATTGTATCCAGAGGATGAATGGTCTGCTTAGCAGTTGAATATTCAAGTGATAAGCTAGACTTTGAAGAAATCTACTTCTAGAAGCTATGAAGTTTTGGTTGACCAACCGTGGTTTGATGGAAAATTCCCACATTGCTAATTAATACTAAATAGTCATTGTTAATTTAATTATGTTGACTGTAACGTTTTGTATTTAAGTTGACTTAGTATTTTGATTCACCAAAAAAAAAAAAAAGATAGGTGCCAAAAGCACTAAACCCTCCTAAGTTTTGGTGTAATTTTCACTTTGCCCCCAAATATTATTTTTGTTGCACATTCCCCCACTGACTAACGGTTTAGCAAAAAAGATATTAGTGACCTCAAAGTAATAATTAGTATAAAAAATACTTCAGAAGAAAATCCCATTTTTGTTCTCGGGAGGACGTCCTTAAAGATAGAATCCAATTACTTAAGAAATTCCCATGCTCTTGAAATATATTGTAGAGTTAAATTAAGATCAATTCATATTGAAGATTAGTTAGTTTTTGGAATTTTATTTTAAACATCTTATCTGATAAGTTGTTGTATCAAGTAATTTGATTTGCAATTTAAAATCAACTTTGATATAATTTTATCTTGTAATTTAATTTTTAGTTTGATAAAATTTTATTTTTTGTAGCCATTATCTTTGTAGCATAGTTTCCATATAAATTCTCAACAATGTCAATGACATTAAATAAAATTCTTATTATTTGCAAAAAGTAAAATCCTTTTTAACAATATCAATGACATGGGAACACCATGAATAATAGCACCCTTTTTAAAAAATTTTCAATTCATGTACCAAAAAACTATAACATAATCACCAAAAAAAAAAAAAAAGCAATACCATGAATGCCAAGCACTATTGAATTGAATATTGACCTCACTTCAAACTACCAAGCAATAGCAATAGCAATATTTGAAACTACCTAGCATTTGAAATTACTAGCAATAGTAAGCCAATGCAGACGGGCAGCAGCAGTACTGCTGAACTGGGGACGCCAATTTTGTTATTTGTCATAAGAGCAATAGTTCAACCAAAAATGTAAGCTCGAGAATTAAAAACTTTAGACAGACCAATATCCAATTACAATAATAAAAGTTCTAGGCAAATAGTTAGTTAAAGGGAATTTAAAAAATGAGAAAAAAGAATGAGAGAGAATTTTTTGCAATTAATAAAGTAAAAAGCAGTCAATAATAGCATAGAGGAATAAAGAAGTGGATAATTTGGATATGGCCCTCTAAAGTGCATCAAAGTGTTCGATTGAGCCCTTGAAAGTGATTACGTCTCAGTTAAATCCTCCAAACTGAGAATTATGTTCCAAACCGGTCCTTTGGTCAACTAAGTGATTAAAATTTTAATGTGCTTGAGAGATAAAATGAAAATTTATCAAACTATTAGGGACTTTGAAAAAATTAACATCATGGCTGAATAAGGAAAAAAGAATTTGAAAAAAAAGGTGCCTGATCTAAATACTCCCACTACTTTACTTCTCGATCCCTGCTCTTCCAATCTCTATTCACCAACTTCAAAATGTATTAATCATAAAAAAAAAAAAAAACTCAAAATCTCAATTTCAAAAATCTTAGTTGCTTTACTTTTTTAAGCTGCACCTATTATCATTTTATCCCTCAGAATTCAATGAAACGTTAATCGTTTAACTTGAGTTGACCAAAGGGATGGTTTGGAACGTAATTTTTAGTTTGGACTTTGGAGGGCCGAATCAATATTCACCTAAATAAGTAGATGACAAGCAAAAGTTGTTTACAAACTTGCTCAAACTTTTTCATTGCGCACCTAATTGACATGAATAATTAAGGGCTGTGCTTAAGATTCTTGCCCTCTATAAGAATGTGAATAACGAATCACATAATACATGTAGTCCAACATCAGATATGATGTATCCAGGAACACAAGGGCCATCAAAACATAAGAAAGCAAGAGCACAACATTCTCCACTATATATGCTTGGCAACATGCTACGATTGTGAAGCCCGCGGGAGTAGAACATGGCAATTGTGGTGACTACGTACTTGAAGGACAGGGCAGCATAAAAACCTTCAGTTGCAAATCGCAAAAAGATAATCGCAAGCAGAGTCCCCATGGTGAACAGAGGAGAACAGCCCTCCAGCAAAGTAGAACAACAACAAGCCGAATTCGAGTGCCGGTTCTTGAGATAAACGGGGTCTCCACTGTCTTGATTGAAACCTCCAGGGACAGTAAAAACTGCAGCAAAGTTAATGGTACCAATGAGGACAAACACAATCAACACACTGTTGGCCATTTCCTTCATAGTTTTCTCAGCCTTTTCGTGTACACTCGCATGGTTCGTCTCAAATACTTGTGCTGTTGTCTTCCCCTCAGACTTTTGTAGTTGCCAGAGATATGGATAAGAGTCATACTGCACTCGCTGTGGAGCCAAATTTCAATTACAAGTTGCAAATAGTCCTGAAGAGAAAATTAAACAATATACAACATGAATTTAATTTGGTACCTTAAACCAGAGGACATCCTAACACCAGGGGGAGTGCTGGGAGGGGATCCCAGACTTGCTGCGAGATGTATAATGCTATTTCCTTCGTGATCAGTATCACTTAGCATCCTATCCTTGTCAATACCACTAGTCATCAAGTAGTCATACAAGAACCTTTTTTTCTCCTCCACTGCAATTTGCAGTATATTCCTTCCTTTTTCATCGAAAGTATACGCAGCTTCAGGGTAGACTCTCAGGATTTCCAGAGCTACCTCACTGTTGCCCATTCTCGTTGCTTGTATTAATGGATCTGGCATCCTATTTTTCTTTTCTGATGGTATTCCAAACTTGATGCCTTCAAGATCTCTGTCTTCTGTATGTACATAGCGGCTCCAATCTTCTTTTCTGATTAATCTTTCTGCAAGCATCACTGGAACTGTAAGCCTTTGCTTTGCATCATCAATTTCTTTAAGCCAAGGATTACCTAGTGGATGAATACATCAAATTGGATCAACCATTAACGAGTAACTCCAATATGGGCAGATTTGATCAGAGGGATGCAAAAATAGTACTTCAAGATCCATTCCGTGTCCAAGGCCTTTTGTTCTTCTTGGCATCTGTTATTTTGGCACAAATCTTCTTGGTTCTTAAAAAGTGTTAGGAAATTGGCTTAATTTCTTTTAGGTGAATTTCTTATTTTGTGTGTAAGTAACTAGTTTCCTAATTGGATTTAGTTACTTGAAGTACAAGTCAAGTAAATTCCTATTTAGCTAGATACTATTTTCTACTCTATATGAGTTTAGGAAATAGTATTGGTTTCCAATTGTTATTTGGTTTTTTGGCAGTACCGTTCTCTATTGTTGGATTGAATTGTAATTGGTATCAGATAAGATTTGTGAATATTCTTAATATTTGAATGTATATCAATTAGAGATATGATAGGAATGATCGTTATCTATTAGTGGTTGATAGATATCTGTTAGTGGTTGATAGGTGATAGGATAATCAATAACCTTCTTGTGTAAAGCCTATAAATAGGCATCGGTACCATCATTAGTTTGCAGTAGAGAAATACAGAAAATCTTCCCAAAACTCTCTCTCTAAATTTCGTTCCTTCAAACATGGTATCAGAGCAGGGATTCTAGGATCTCTGCTCCAAAGTGTTACTCTGATAATTTCTTCAACAACCAGCCATGGCCGAATCGTCTACGCTCACGGAAGGTGGGAAAGGACAAGCTGACATAGTTCTAGAGGATTTTGCCACTCGGATGGTGGAAGTCCTGAATAGATGCCAGAAGTCTACACCGAGCATGGATTCGTCTTCGGCTCAGATCGGCATCAAGTTGGATGATACCAACTATGCCTTATGGTCCCAAATTGTCGAGATGTATATCTCAGGGAAGGACAAATTGGGGTATATTAATGGTGAACTCCCTCAGCCGTCACCAACAGATCCAGCGTATCGACGGTGGCGAACTGAAGACTCTATCGTGAAAGGGTGGCTGATAAATAATATGGCTCCATCCTTGATCGGTACCTTCGTTCGTTTTCCCACAGCAAAAGCGGTATGGGATGCTGTTGCTACCACATATTTTGATGGAACCGATACATCCCAACTGTATGATCTGAGGCGGAAGGTGACTAGACTGAGACAAGCTGGTGGGCCGATCGAAAAGTACTACAACGATTTGCAAGGTTTGTGGAGGGAGATTGATTTTCGTCGGCCGAACCCGATGGAATGTGCTGCCGATATTGGCAGGTATAACTCTCTCATACAGGAAGAGAGAGTCTACACTTTCCTCGATGGGTTAGATGACCGACTGGACCAGATTCGCAGTGATGTTCTGCGGATGAAACCATTTCCAACAGTAGAAGAGACATATGCCTATGTCTGACGAGAGGACAGCAGACAATCAGTGATGATGACAGGGGGAGACCACTCAATCGGCTCTGTCATGGCTTCCAAGGGAAGGAAGAATGAGCCGATTTTAGTACCTCGAGCCGAGATGCCAACTGAGGAAGTTAATTGTGCCCACTGCAATAAGAACGGGCACACACAAGATACGTGCTTCAAGTTGCATGGATATCCAGCATGGTGGAAAGAGCGCAAAGGGCAAAATCGGCAAGCTGATCGACTGAATATTGCTGGTCAGAACGGAAAGGTGGCCGTTGCAGTTGCTGATATCAATATTGCCCAGGTGCACTCTACGTCTTCTACCAATCAGCATCAAGGTATGAACTCCTTGCATCGACGCGATAGTAATTGGATTGTCGATTCAGGAGCCACTGATCATATGACCTATGATCCAACTGACTTCTCATCCGTAACTCAACCACGACGGTCGAAAATTTCCAATGCTAATGGTGTGCAGTATCCAGTTACAGGAGCTGGAACTGTTACTTTATCTCCGTCTTTATCTCTACCGAATACTTTATTGATTCCTTCACTGTCAAATAAGTTACTATCAGTAAGTCAAATAACTACTGATCTTAACTGTATAGTACTGATGTATCCAACCTTCTGTCTTCTTCAGGAAATTCTCACAAAGGAGATAATCGGTCGTGGTACTAGGAGGGGGGATCTATATTACATTGATGATTTCAGTATCGGTAGAGCCAATCAGACAAGGAGTACCGATAACACCAAAGAACGAGAGATTCGACTGTGGCATCAGCGACTAGGACATCCTTCTTTTGGATATATGAAGCACCTTTTTCCAGCACTTTTTTCGAGTATCAAAACTGCCGATTTAAAATGTGAGACCTGTGTATTAGCCAAGAGTCATAGGGCCTCATATCCTGTCAGTTTGAATAAGTCGAATACACCTTTTGCTTTAGTGCATTCTGATGTTTGGGGACCATCCCCGATCACTTCATCTACTGGAGTCCGTTGGTTTGTAACTTTCGTAGATGACTGTACTCGAATGACTTGGTTGTATCTGTTGAAACATAAGAATGAAGTTCTTGATATTTTCAAATCATTTTGTTCCATGATTCATACACAGTTTTCAGCAACAGTCAAGATTCTTCGATCTGATAATGGTGGTAAGTATGTTAATCGGCCACTACAAGAGTTCTTTAATATCAATGGTCTTATACATGAAACATCATGCACCCAAACTCCACAGCAAAATGGAGTAGCTGAAAGAAAGAATCGACATATCCTTGAAACAGCAAGAGCATTACTGATTGGTGCCCATGTTCCTTGCCGATATTGGAATGATGCAGTCACAACAGCAGTCTATTTATTGAATAGACTGCCTTCAAAAGTTATCAACTTCCAGACACCGCTGCAAGCACTGTCTCAACATTTCACTCTACCATCGGTACTAATGCTTCCGGCACGGGCATTTGGTTATGTGGCATTTGTTCATCGGCACAAGAATCAACGAAGTAAGCTTGATCCCTGTGCTGTTCGTTGTGTCTTCGTGGGGTATGCGGTGCACAAGAAGGGTTATCGGTGCTATGATCCAACCACTAGCAAGATGTATGAAACCATGAATGTTACATTCTTGGAGTCGGACACATTTTTCTCCTCGGCATTCAATTCTTCTCTTCAGGGGGAGATAAGGGATACAGAAGAAAAGAATTGGCCAGGATTAGCATGGGACACAGAAGAAAAGAATTGGCCAGGATTAGCATGGCCGTGCTGTCCTACTGATTCTGTCGGTGGAGCTACTGTTTCTCCCACTGCCGATGGAACCGATAAAGCTGCTGGTGAAAGTACGGGTGCTAGCTGTCCTATTGATTCTGTCCGTGGAGCTGTCGATGGAGGAGCTGCCGATGGAAATGCTGATGCTACTGATGAAACTGTTGATATAAATCCCTCTTCAGTACTTGACTGCATGTCTCCTGAGAATGTTCCTGAGGTAAGTACTCCTGCTGATTCTAATGTTATTTTACATACTACTGCAAGATATGTATTACCTGACAGATCCAATCGGGGTAAGCCACCGACTCGGTACTCTCCAGAAAGTCATGCAAAGTGATCAAAGTATTCCATTGCCAATTATATGTCCACTCATAGGCTATCTGAACCTCTTGAAGCCTTTGTGAATAATGTGTCGTCAGCTGACATTCCAAAAGATGTGCATGCTGCTTTCAAAGATCCAAACTGGACTCAAGCAATTAAGGATGAGATGTCGGCATTGCAGAAAAATGACACGTGGACTTTGGTCCCACTACCAGATGGGAAGAGGACGGTGGGATGCAAATGGGTTTTCACAATCAAGTATAAGGCTGATGGATCAATCGACAGATATAAAGCTCGTCTCGTGGCTAAAGGATACACTCAGACTTATGGCATCGATTACCAGGAAACTTTTTCACCAGTGGCTAAATTGGATACGGTCAGAGTACTGATATCTCTTGCAGCAAATTTGGATTGGCCATTGCATCAGTTTGATGTGAAGAACGCTTTCCTGCATGGGAATCTGGATGAGGAAGTCTACATGGATATCCCACCAAGGTGTTCTACAGTATCGAAAACAAATACTGTGTGCCGATTACAGAAGGCATTGTATGGACTCAAACAGTCACCACGTGCTTGGTTCGGCCGTTTTACGCTAGCTATGAAGAAGTATGGTTTTTAGCAGAGTAATGCTGACCATACTCTTTTCCTAAAACATCGGCATGGAAAGGTAACTGCCTTAATAATTTATGTCGATGATATGATTATCACAGGCAATGATGAAGAGGAAATCTCCAAACTACAAAATCAGCTGGCGCCTGAATTTGAAATGAAGAGTTTAGGGAATCTCAAGTATTTCCTGGGAATTGAAGTGGCAAGATCGGCACAAGGCATCTTCCTATCCCAGAGGAAGTATGTACTTGATCTGTTGGCAGAGGTTGGGCTCCTAGATTGCAAACCTGCTGACACGCCAATTATGCTAAACCACAAGTTAGGAGAATATCCAGATCAGAAACCAACTGACAAAGAGAGATATCAAAGATTGGTCGGTAAGCTGATCTACTTGTCACATACTCGGCCCGATATTGCCTATTCTGTCAGTGTGGTCAGCCGATTTATGCATTCACCCAGTAATCGGCACATGGAAGCTGTGATGAGGATTCTTCGGTACTTAAAGGGTTCTCCTGGGAAGGGTCTCTTATTTTCCAAAAATGGTCATCTTAATATTGATGGTTACATTGATGCCGATTGGGCAGGAGATGCTACCGATCGAAAGTCAACCTCAGGCTATTTTACATTCGTCGGTGGTAATCTAGTTACTTGGAGAAGCAAGAGACAAAAGGTGGTAGCATTATCGAGTGCAGAAGCTGAATTTAGAGGCATGGCTAGAGGTATGTGTGAGTTTCTGTGGCTCAAACGGCTGATGGCCGATATCGGTTTTCCTCCTAGATCTGAGATAAACTTATTTTGTGACAACAAAGCTGCTATCGATATCAGCCATAACCCAGTTCAACATGATCGCACTAAGCATGTTGAGGTCGATCGGCACTTTATCAAGCAGAATCTTGAAGAAAAAGTAATACGGCTTCCGTTTGTGAGATCTGAAGATCAACTAGCTGATATACTCACAAAAGCCATGCCGACTAAGGACTTTTACAACTCACTCGGCAAGTTGGGCATGCATGACATCTATGCACCAACTTGAGGGGGAGTGTTGGATTGAATTGTAATTGGTATCAGATAAGATTTGTGAATATTCTTAATATTTGAATGTATATCAATTAGAGATATGATAGGAATGATCGTTATCTATTAGTGGTTGATAGGTGATAGGATAATCAATAACCTTCTTGTGTAAAGCCTATAAATAGGCATCGGTACCATCATTAGTTTGCAGTAGAGAAATACAGAAAATCTTCCCAAAACTCTCTCTCTCTAAATTTCGTTCCTTCAAACATCTATAAATAGGTAGATTGGCATACTACAAAGACATATAAGAAAGGAGTGAGAGAGTTCTTAGTGGGTGAAAGGGTTATACAAGAGTTGGGGCTTGAGAATCAAGTTGTAATCTTGTGGTATTTTTCTCATAGTAAGAACAAGTTTTTCTCTCCGTGGATGTAGGCTTGGTGATTAAGCCGAACCACGTTAATTCTTGTGTGTTGTTCATCGTTCATGCTAGATATTATTTTCTATTAAATTGTTGGTCTTTTCCTTTTCAAATAATTGGCCTGATACCCTAACAAGTGGTATCAGAGCTCCGTTGGAGTTTTGGTTAATTATTTGAAATTGAGTGGGTGGTGGTATACCATGGGGTTTGGAACTATACAGTTTCCAATTCAACCGTTTAATGGAACTACAAGTTTCACTCTTTAGCAAAGAAGAGTGAAGGATGTTCTAGTTCAACAAGGTTTGGCAAAAGCGTTGAATGGAAAGAACAAGAAGCCAGAGAGCATGAATGATGATGAGTTTGAAGAGTTGGACGCAAGGTGTGCGAGCACGATTCGGCTCTATGTGGCGGACAACATCATAAATAATGTGATAGATGAGGAAGATTCTGCAGCAGACCTCTGGAAAAAATTGGAAAAGCTTTATCTGGCTAAAAGCTTATCCAATAAGTTGCATCTAAAGCGGCAACTTTATGCACTAAAGATGGTGGAGGGTGGTAGCCTCATGGATCACATGAATACGTTCAACGGAATTTTGGATCAACTCCAAAAGGTTGGCGTAGATATTGAGGAAGAAGATAAGGCCCTTTTACTTCTTACCTCAGTTTCTGATTCTTACGAAAGTGTCGTGACAACCTTGTTGTATGGGAATGACACTTTAAAGTTCGAGAATGTGCAGTCTTCTTTGTTGGATCATGAAAAATAAAAGAAGGCAAACCAGGATGTGACACAAGAAGCTGCTTTAATTGCTCGAGATGAGAATAAAAGAGGAAAATAATTTGGCGGTGAATCTAAGGCAGGTGGTTCAAAGGCCAAGAGAAAGGGTGGAATCCAGTGCTTTGGTTGTCATGAGTTTGACCATATCAAAAAATATTGCCCTCATCAAAAGAAAAATGATGAGAATGACTATGATAATGTTGCTGGATATGCATCGGGTGGAGATATTCTCACAACCTCCAAAGGTAATAATACTTCTTCTTGTGATGGTTGGATTTTAGATTTTGGATGTGTTTCACATGTTTGCTCCAGGTTTTTTGATACTCTCCAAAGAAAGAAGGCAGGTTTTATGTCCTTGGGTGATGGATCTACTTGTCAAGTCAAAGGTGTTGGAGTGGTGAAAATCAAAATGTTGAATGGAGAGATTCGTTCTTTGGGTGGTGTGGCTTATGTCCCAAAGTTACGAAGGAATCTAATTTCTTTGAGCCAATTAGACTCCGAGGGTTACCATTTTTCCGCAGCAGGTGGAGTCTTGAAAATCACACATGGCGAGACGGTCTTGTTGATAGGGAAGAAGTATGGTAATCTGTATTATTTGAGTATCTCAATGGATTGGGAGCGGAAGGGGATCCAGGAATGCTCTCAAATTGTAAATGATAGTGAGAGGAAAAGTCCTGCTATGGGAGAGGGTGAATTGAGGCCCCTCTCGCGAGTAAACTAGATGTTGGACTCGATTAGCTATACACGTTCATTTGCCGACTGAATCAAGTGAAAACAAGACTGTATTGATTCGGGTGTGTAGCTAGGCACCAAGATACTTGGTGGAAAAAAAAAGGCAAATGGAGTTTTTTGGATGGTTTGCTATGTTACTAAAAGAAATTTTCGCCAAGGTGGAGATTTGTTAGGAAATTGGCTTAATTTCTTTTAGGTGAATTTCTTATTTTGTGTGGAAGTAACTAGTTTCCTAATTGGATTTAGTTACTTGAAGTAGTAGTCAAGTAAATTCCTATTTAACTAGATACTATTTTCTACTCTATATGAGTTTAGGAAATAGTATTGGTTTCCAATTGTTATTTGGTTTTTTGGCAGTAATGTTCTCTATAAATAGGTAGATTGGCATACTACAAATACACATAAGAAAGGAGTGAGAGAGTTCTTAGTGGGTGAGAGGGTTATACAAGAGTTGGGGCTTGGGAATCAAGTTGTAATCTTGTGGTATTTTTCTCATAGTAAGAACAAGTTTTTCATTTTGTGGATGTAGGCTTGGTGATTAAGACGAACCACGTTAATTCTTGTGTGTTGTTCATCATTCATGCTAGATATTGTTTTCTATTAAATTGTTGGTCTTTTCCTTTTCAAATAATTGGCCTGATACCCTAACAAAAAGAAACAGTTCGAGTTCGTTCAACTGGCCGAAATGAATTTCTAGACTTGCAATTCCTTGTTTATACATTTTCTATGAGATACTGATGAATAAAAAGATACGTTAAATAGAAGGAAATTGAAGAGAGCATGCAGGCCAAACTGAAAAGCACTTGAAAGCAAAATGCTTACATTGTTCAGGCATGAGAAAGAAACAAGTTTACTCAAAGGAATAAGACGTTCTTGTAACTAGTAACGTATGCTAGACAAGGCTCTGCTTCAACTCTCAAAAGATGAATTTAGGGAAATAAAATTTTATCAACATATTCTATCATCACTAGCATGAGTGCATATGGAGTAGAGACTAAAAGATGCTTTACCCAAGATAAACTTGACAATAGGAGATCTGTTCAATTTATGAATGGAAGCTGAATTGCTTGGTTCTTCTGCACTATTGAAAGGTCGCGATTCCATGTACAAGACCGGAATACCTGCCAGCAACATGGCGAACTGATAGTTTCACTCTTTCAAAATTCTGAGGGCATTTAAAGCCTGCTTCCTAGAAAAAACATGCTGGCAGATAAAATGGTAGCTCAAATTGCTTCTCCATAGACCCCAAAATCATTAAACATTAAAATTAGATGATTTTTAACAAGGTTTCCACTTTTTAGGCTAAGCACAAAGCATGTCACCAGAACATACTACACTAACAATTAGTTAAAAAAATTCTATCTCCCAGTGAACTGGGGGGAAATAATCATATGCTTAATAAGATCTTCATTGACTTCAAAACCATATTACATTTAGCTTAATGATTATTTTCAATTTGCCTGATCAACTTTACAGATAGAGTAATTTTTGAAACTAGCACCTGATATCTATGTCCAAATACATGTCTCCCATACCAACAATTTTGCAGGAGACCTCATTTCCCATCCCAACATAACCAAAGTTTCTTTCAGTGTAGGTTGAGAAGAATGCCTGGAGGGGTAACATAATAGGATGCACCCACGTCAACTACTCAATCACTGTCATGGCAGGTAATATTCACATGACCATCATCACAGAACACAAACAAATCATCATGAGCTGTCACAATTGCTGTAGTCTCTTCACAATGTTTTTCATTCGGCTTGCCTTTGCCCTTTTTCTCAACTTGTTTCCATTTTAAAATTCTGCACTCCTTCATATAATACCCATTCTTTTTACAATAAAAGTATGCATTATTTTTTCGCGACTCAAACCCGCATTTGGATTTGTTATTCCTGTTGTTGGATCCTCTACTTTTGTTTCTCTCCATTTCGTCATTCTTTTCTCTCACCAGGGTTTGAGATTCATTCACAATTCCCTGTTGCTTCTTCTTGAGTTCTTCATTCATCATGACCTCTTTTGCTATATCCATGGTCAATACACCATTCAAAGCTAAATTATTGACAGAAATCACCATTGTCTTCCAGTTATCCGACAGTGAATTGAACAACAGCAAAGTCTGTACCTCATCATCCAAGTTCAAGTTCAACGTAGATGCTTGATTTATCAAGCCCGGAAAATTACTCAAATGCTCAGCCATGTGTGCACCATGTTTGTATCTCATCCAAGTAATCTGCTTCAGACTAGAGACTTTATTTAAAGCGTTCTTTCTTTTGTACATACTTTTGAACTTTTTTCACAGTACATCAACTCTAATTTCATTAGCAAAATGTTGGAAAATACTCTGATCAATCCACTTTCTAATATTACCAACAATTTTTTTATGCATAACAGCCCACTTTTGACTCATATCACTTGGTCTACCCTTATCCCCTAAAACAGGTTCAAACATATCTCTACAATACAAATTGATTCTTATTCCAGCCTTGCCCCTTATCACATGTTGTTTGATGCTTTCCCCTTGTTGCTTTTTAAGCTTATTCCAGCCTCCAAAATCTGGTTTCCAATTGTTCCTTTAGTCTACTTCACATTTTGCTAGTTCGTATGAGTAATATGAAGTGGATTTCGATCCTTTGCTACCTCATATGTTAGGTGACGTGAATGTTTGTGTCAAGTACAGTCCGAAAGATGTTCCTAACTTGTTGAATCATGCCCCTTTGTGTGTTTGGTTCCATGTTCCTTTCGAGCTCACATACATCCTACGGTTGCACAAATGACATGTGGAATGGCTAGTCATCATAAAGTTGTTTCCAATGTTGATGCTATCCAAACGAGCCGTTGATTCGGGGACTAATCTCTTTCAAGAGAAGGGGAATGATGCAAACCCGACTTCTCAAGCATCATGTTTCCAGTGAAGATTCAAGAACATGTTATTTCCAACTTGTTCCAAGTTTGAGCCGAACCAGTTTCAAGTTTAAACTCTTGAAATCATTTGTTTCCTTTAGCTTCCAGCCATAATAGTTGATGGAATAAAGGCTATCATCAAGTCATTGATACTGGTACAAGTGAAGAAATTGCAACCCGAAACTGTTCCAAGTTTAATGCTTTAGTCGTTTGTTTAGTTAAATTTTCAGCATTGTTAGTCATTAGTTAAGAGTTGGTTTAAGAGTTAAATTAAGTTGTTTAATTAGGAAATAAGGGGCAGGTCATGTTGACCTATATTGGAGCTGAGTTAGAGTTTTAGGAAAGTAGTAATTTGTTTCCATATTTGATTAGGATATTTGTGTCTTGTAAAGGTTATAAATAAAGCCATATCTAACGTTATTTAATATATGAATAAAAGTGATGTTTTCCAACCGACTATTGGTGTGAAAAAAGAGTTCTCTCTTGGCTTTTTAGAACCAACCTGCTTTAGAGTTTCTTGAGTGTTCAAATTTTGGTTTATCGATTCAAGACCACGTTGAATTATGGTGTCTTCTATCTCATAAATTTGGTTCTTTAATTCAATTAGTTATGGGTTGAAATTACATCAATATATTCGTGACTTCTAAAATTAATTAGGGTTATGTTTTTCCGTTGCCAAACCATAGGTATTAATCATCTAGATCTTGGGCTTGTGATATACGGGTTTCGTCTCTGACGAGGTTCATATCACAAATAGTCTCTCATTCTAGACTTTCAAATCGAATAATTAGTTGCATTTAATTTTAACATACAACCACTATCTAAATCATCTATTTTAACCAATACAAATGAGTAGGCCATCTTGGTTGTTTTGATACCACTTTGTTATGAAAGGGATACAGGTGCAGGTATACAATATCAGAATTAACACAAGACAAATTATTATTTTCCCCAAATATCAATTAAAATAGGAACAAATAAAATCACTAATCCACTATATCAACAGTAATAGTAAAATGCAGAAAAATAAAAGGCACATGACACCAAGATTTTTAACATGAAAAATGCAAATTGAAAAAATCTTCATTATCACAATAATGGGAATACACAGATCTACTCGAAGTATCCATATGACAACAACATCACCAACGTCAATCATGTAAAATTGTTACAAATTTGTCTCCCAAAAATTACAACTATCAAAGAAGTGGGTTTGGAAGGGTGCTACTAAGCAAAAACGAAATCAAAAATTCGAACTAATAGATGGGTAGAGTTTGACAAAAGGATCGTGTGGCTAAAATTTCATCTCAATCAGGTTTCAAATCACCGTTCAATCAAGATTTTGAAGTTTTTCTCTCTATCTTCTTTTCTCTCGAGTCACTCTTTTCTCTCTCTTCATTTCTCACCAAGAAAGAAAATGGCGGCTGGAACAATTGTTGTGTGGATTGATGTTTCTTTTCTTTTGTGCGTCTCCAAGTACTAGTCAAATCAATGTTATTAAATTCGGACCGAATAGAGACTCGGCTAAAATAATAGGTCAGGGGTCAATTAGTCGGATCGGCTGGACCGTTCTCAAAAACTCGCTGATGTCGACATGATGTCATAATTATTTTATATTTTTATAAGTTTCAGAAATATTGAAATTAAGTTCTTCGTTATATTTGGCCAACCATAGAAAATGTAAATTTTCTATATACATCGAATAATTATATATAAAAATGTAAATTCATGGTTAAAATATGTCCATTCTCCAAAATTACTTGAAATATTAAGTTAAAACAAATTAATGCAGCTGGGAATCACTGATTCTAAATTGATAAGATCATCGGGATAAAAATATCTTGATTTAGAAATCATTCAAAAAAGCGAGTGATTTTGATATTTACACTAAGTAAGTAGGTTTACTCATTTCTATTAATAAATGAAAGTGTTACAATTATGTTTGGGAAAAAAAAGAAAGAAAGCTTAAGAACTGGGACAACCAGTCGAATCAAGTCATTGGTTTAGCCAATTTTTGTCAGTTTTGACTAGTTTTTTACCAAAAGGGCTTTGTGCTATAAACCAGTTTGAAAAGAAAGCCGGTTCACGGTCGAACAGACCGGTCCATTCCCAATCTAACAATACTGAGTCAAATTGACTAGTTACATGCCATAATCTCAAGTCATAAATTGACTTGGAAACCTAATAAGTTTAAATTGTGGTTTGGCCTACCAAATGGGCTGGACCACAAACCCAACGTCGTCCAACTTGGTGTCTTTTTGAGCTCCCTATCTTTCTTGTGGGAATCATATGGAGGAAATCATCAAGAGGATGTCTAATGTTAAAAGATTGAGTTGTCTTTACAAAATTGGGGGATTATTCACATAATAGCTCTAATTTTTGAGATCGCAAGATCTAACTCAGTTGGATTCACTTAAAACACTATACCGTGGCAGGGCACTTAATGCTGGTGAATTTAGCTTTCCTTCAAGTCTTAAAAGGCTGTCACTGTCACATCTCTCTTTGCAGTGGGATCATATTCCAACAATTGGCAGATTGGAAAATCTTGAGGTTCTCAAATTAGTTTCAATAGTTTTTGAGGACACTACATGGGAAATGAGTGATGACGAGTTCCCATAACTCAAATTCTTGAAATTAGACAATCTAAACATTGTTGAATGGATTGCCAGTAAAGATCACATGCCTAAGCTTCAGCAGCTGGTGTTACAAAAATGTGAGAAGCTCAATGATGCTCCCATTGATTTTGTGGAAATATCTACCTTGCAAACAATTGGAGTGCAGCGCTAGAGTGACTTAGTTGAAAATCAGTAATGAAAATTAAGGAGGAGGAGAAACTTCGATTTGGAACTGATGATCTGAAGGTCCTTATCATTCACTAGATTGGAAATTCCATTTTCTTGTTGATCTTTTCACTTGTACTTCCTAGAAAGGAATTATAGAATTTCGCTTGATATATTTAGTCCCATTTACTGAAAGCTTTTTATGATCATCAAAAACTTTTTGCTGCTGCCTGCTAGTTAAAATTATGATATTTCAGTATTGAAACAGCCAACAGGAGCTCTAAATTGTTGCTCTCCCACAATTTTCACAAGCATACGGTTCTTTTTTTTTTTCCAATCTAGAATTGCCATTGTCCTACCACTTGTCTGCTACAATTTCTGCTTGTGTAGTGTTTCCATTCACTTAGTCATATTGATTGCTAGGTTGAGTTAATGGTCAATTTACAAATGGATCCGACGACTTTGGTTGCCATGGAAGAACTAAAGGCATCATTATTTTGTGGTGGTGTGAGGGGAAACGACTAGTATGCACTATGCACAGTAGTTGAATGTTGAAGTGATTTGCTAGGCCTTGAAGAAGTTTGCTTCTCTAGAAGCTATGAACCTTTCATTAAGAAAATTTGGTGCCTGGAAAAATTTCACCTACACCAAGTCACAGTTGTTAGGTCTGATGCTAGGAAATTGACAAAAGAGTTTTTGACAATCCTAAAAGACAAATAACAAAATAGAAATAAATAAAACAGGAACACAGAAATTTATGTGGTTTGGTTAAACTGATATACGTCCACAGGTGGACAAGGAGCAAAATTTTGCTATGAAGAAAAGAGTGCAAAAATGTCTTAAGAAAGTATTTCTAAATCTAAAACACCTAATACTTAAAACACAAAGGGAGGCCAAAATAATTTACTTAATAAAAGGTTTAATGACCCAAAGATCCAATTAGTCAACTAAAACTCTCTTGATTTGGTGCACTTAATCCCATCACAGGCCTACTCTATTTATAGCCAACTAAGGAAAAAGAATCCCTTACAAAAAATGATGTGAGACAAAGCCACATATAACAAATCTTCACCTTAACGTGTCCCTAACATCGACAATAGTAAATCTACTCCGCTTTTTACACATAAGTCCTAATGGGCCTAAATCACCAAGAACAAATACCAACTAAGTCCCAACACTGCTTGAACTTGTGAACTGGAAGAGACTTCGTGAACATGTCAATAGGATTTTGTTTGTATTAATTTTCAGAAAAATCGTTCGAAACGCTCCTCACATTTTATAAAAAAAAAACTTTTTCATCCTTTACTTTTAAAAGTATAATTTTACATCCGTTATAAATTTATATTGATCAAATTTGGTCCCTATCTAGATTTTTGATTAATTTTTTGTCAGAATCCATCACTTGTTTTGCACGTAATCATTTTTTAAGAGCAAAATTGTCAAATCAAATTTTACATAATTCAATTCATAGTCCCTAATATTTCACAAAATGAATTTTTTCGTCCCTCACATTTCATAAAATGAATTTTTGCATCCTTCACATTTTTCAAAATGAATTTTTTCATCCCTCATTGATCATGTATATGAATAGTTTTTTTTTCAAACCTATATATATATCTATTTAATTTTATTTGAGCAGTGCGAATACCATGTAATATATTACATACTATTCGTACTACTCAAGTGAAATCAAATAGATATATACATGGGTTAAAAAAATTATTATTTTTTCACTCATACTCATTTCTTTTTACTCGAAAATTAAAAATAAAGAAGACATTTAATCCTAAATATGATGGAGTATTTATATCAAATTAAATTTGAATAGAAAAAATAAATAAAGGAAAAGTATTACAAAAAGAATTAAGTGATTGGCA
Source organism: Coffea eugenioides (assembly GCF_003713205.1). Lineage (NCBI taxonomy): Eukaryota > Viridiplantae > Streptophyta > Magnoliopsida > Gentianales > Rubiaceae > Coffea > Coffea eugenioides. The sequence continues at coordinate 34,289,992 of NC_040045.1, read as the reverse complement.
TTTTCAAATTTTAAAACAATCACAAGACAAGTAATTCAACTGTTGATTTTAAAAGTGGTGAATAGAAATTTTAGATTTAATGCGAATTGTTAGCATGACTACAAAATTCGAGTTACGATCCATTAATTAGATAGTTTTATTATACAACTCAATAAATAAATTATTATCAAAAAGGAAATGTCACAAATGTTGAATATGCTCACATGGTGAAATCATATAGATATATACATACCAACTGGGGTTGGGCCAAGTGGTAAGCAGCTTGGTTCCGCTTAAGCAGGTCTCGGGTTCGAAACCTGGCGTATGCAGCTACCCTTGTTGGGAGACTCACCCACCACAGCCAGGTGTGCGACCCGGGTCGACCAACGGATTAGTCAGGGCAAAGCCCTGGATACCGTGGTAGGCAACCAAAAAAAAAATATATAGATATATACATGGATTTAAAACAAAATTATTAGTTTTAAACCCCTATATATATCTATTGCATAGTATGTGTACAACTACGATTAGCCTGTTTAGGTGAAATCAAATACATATATATTACATGATATTTATACTGTTCAAGTAAAATCAAATAGATATATACTTGAATTTAAAAAAAGTAAGTTATTCATACACATGATCAATGAGGGATGAAAAAATTCATTTTGAAAAATGTGAGGAATGAAAAAAATTCATTTTGTGAAATATGATGGACGAAACAATTCATTTTGAAAAAATGTTAGGGCCGAAAAAATTCATTTGGGACTATGAATTGGATTATGTAAAATTTAATTTGACAATTTTGTCCTTAAAAACTTGCACGCGATGAATTCCGGCAAAAAATTAGTCAGAAACCTAGGTAAGGATTAAATTTGATCAATGTAAATTTATAAGGGACATAAAATTATACTTTTAAAAGTGATGGACGAAAAAAGTCATTTTACAAAATGTAAGGGACGTTTTGAACGATTTTTCCTTAATTTTCTAAACAAAAACTTTTCTCACAACAATAGTATTTCGAATGAAGTGAAAATTCATATCAACTGATTTGTCCTTTCATGATACCTCTGGTCTTTAGTCAAGTAAATGATACTTTGATTATCATAGTAAATTGTAGTAACACCTTGATGTAAACTGAACTCGCCAAACGAATCTTTCAATTACACTACTTCTTTGATTGCCTCGATTACAATCATATATTCTGCCTTCATAGTAGATAAAGTTACAACAGGTTGTAAATTAGTTTTTCAACTAATTGTACAACCACTAATGTAGAGTACATAACTTGAAAGTGATATTCTCCTATCAAGATCCCTGACATAGTCAAAATCTATAAAATCAACCAAAGTATCATTATTTCTTCCAAACTCCAAAAAATTGTTTGAAATCCCTCGCAAGTATCTGAGAATTCACTTCACAGCCTGCCAATGTACTTTTTCAAGATAAGACATATATCTGCTAACAACACTGATTGCTTGTGTGATATCTGAATGAGTACAAATCATTACATACATAATACTGTCGACTACATTGGAATAGGAAACCCGTGCCATATACTTTTCCTCTTCAACTGACTGTGATAGCTAAATAGTAGATAATAAAAAATGACTAGCAAGAGGTAGTCACAAGTTTAGCATCTTTCATGCCTAATTTCTCCAATACTTTCTCAAAAAAATTTCTTGAGTTAAGAATAATTTTTTAACTCCTCGATCTCTCTTAATCTTTATGCCAAGAATTTTCTTAATTACTCCCAAATGTTTTATTTCAAATTCACTACTTAACTGCAACTTGAAAGTATGAATTTCTAACAAATTCTTGATACATGAAAGAACCATCATCTAACTTTCAGAAGTAAATACAACTATTATACATACTCCTTGAATAATTATGACCCAACATGAAAGTATTGAACTTCTTAAACCACTGTCTTGAAGACTGTTTCATTCCATATAAGGATTTCTTCGACAAACAAATATAGTCTTCATTTTCTTCAATTTCAAATCCTTGAGATTATTTCATATAAAATTTTTCTTTAAATTCACCATATAAAAAAGTTGTCTTAACGTCAAACTGCTCCAACTCGAAATCATATATGGCAATCAAAGCAAGCAAAATACGAATATAGCTATGCTTAATAGCAGGTGAAAATACATCTTTAAAATCAAAACCGTGTACCTGACTATAACTATTTGCAATCAACCGTACTTTGTACCTTACATCTTCAAATCCTGGAATACCTTCTTTATTTTTGAAAACCTATTTGTATCTAATAATTTTCTTATTTGAAAACAGTTTCACAAGAATCCAAATTCTATTTTGATAAAGCGACTCAATTTTTT
>NC_040045.1:34139992-34286671 GCF_003713205.1 Coffea eugenioides | reverse complement strand
TAACTCTATACCAAGTGGCGACTCCATTTTTTATATAAAAACCCTTTTTAAACTATTTTCCTTGGGTCAAATCGTCGCATTTTCAAAAGTCCCATTTAGACCCATTTTTGTTTTTATCAACAAAAAATCATTTTTCCCAAATCAATAAAATTCAACAAAAAAAACAATTATTTTATTTTTTCCAAAAAAGTGGGGCGCGACACTGAGAGCCATCCATATCCTTATGCTTTGGAATGATTATTGTTTATTGGATTATTGTTTCTTCTGAAAAACTTTTACACTCGCTCATTTTGAGATTTCTACTTGACGTGTTATTGCTCACGTTTATGGACTCTTCATGCTCGTTACTTTGCTATATCGAAAACTTGTACTTATAAATAATGGTTAATTTGCTATTTGGAACCTCACTGGGCTTTTAGCTCATACCACGCTATTTGTTTTCCTTACAGGGGGTACGAGCGAGGCATGAGACATGTAAAGACTAGCATAGTCTAGTTGTTTTTTACTTTTGACTTTTGACTTGTACTCGCGCTATTCCTCGAATAGAATTTTTTGTATTTGGATTGTATACGCCTTGAACCAGTTTGAGTATATTGAGGCTTTGTACCTTGATTTTCATCAATGTAAATTCTAAGCTTGAATTGCGATGTTATTTATGGTTCATGGATGTGTGCACATGATTTGAGTGAGTGAGTCCTGGCGAGAGCTGGGCAGGCGGTCCGCCAAACCCTTTGGTACGCCTCAGGGGGAGGTGGGGTCGTCACAGATGGTATCAGAGCTCCTATTGAGCTCGTGCCGGGAGAGGGTTCTCGGACTGTGGGGATTGACTTGTTAAGTGTGGAACAATTGTCTATTGTTGAGGACCTTAGATATGTATGTTGGGTAGGAATCTCTAATAAGGGTGATTTGCTCTTGAGCCTGGCCAGCTTGAGTGGTGAATTATCATATTTTTGGATTCTTGTCCCCGAATACCAAAGAGTGATACCTTTACGATAAGATGAGATTTCGCGTAATATTGGGATAAGTTTGGATTGTGAAAACAAAGGCAAGGGGAATGCGAATAGTCTGGACTTGTAATATATTGAAGATATTCATGGGATTTGGGATCCTTCTTATTCACGTGTTTCGAGCCTTGATTAAGAGTAGTGCCTGAGCGATACCTAGGGTTAATGTACTGTAGGATGTGTTAATTGCTATGATACGTATATAAAGAAAGTATGTTATTTTCAATGTGTTTTGAAAATGCTTTTATTTGCTTATACTTATTTACGAATAAACCTATGAATTTACGAATAAATGTATGAATTTCGAGGACGAAATTCTTTTAAGGAGAGGAGATTGTGACACCCCGAATATTAGGAGGTTGTTTGAAAAAAAAAATACTAAAGTGTATTTCTTTGGATTTGATTTAAAACCTTATTTTGTTTTAAAAGATTTGAAACCCTAAAAGTCTAATCAAAACCCTAGTTTTACTTGTGATTGATCATTTTCTCAAATTTCTCATATTTCAACCGAAACCCTAAATTCAATTTATGGAATTGTACAACCTTCAAAATGCCCTATTATTTGGAAATTATTCATTTATTATAACCCTACTACTCAATCGTTCCACAATAAGTGTAAATAAACCTAGAAAGTAGAGTTTCACTTTTGGTTTCAAGATTGGAGCAAAATTAGGGTTTTTTGCGATTTTTCGCCGGATGAATTTTCGGTACTGAGCAAGGATCAAATTTGGTGATTAAAAGTGACTTTTAAGTGAGAAATAATATGTGACTAGTAGCAATGATATAAGGTTAGTAAATGGGAAGTAAAAACCCTAATACGTGTGTTTTTAAGAAAAACGGCGCGAACCGGCGGGACCCGCGCACTACCGATTGAACGCACCACTTGACCACCACTTTCTTACCATACAAGCTTATTGATATTTGAGCAAAATATCTTCTCAATTTCCAGCTATGTTGACCGAAGATGTGGACTAAAAATAGCAAGGAAAAGAAAGAGAAAAATGAAAGGTGGTGTGTCGCCACCCTAGAGTTTCTTGGCCAAGAGAGCAACTAGCCTTCTTATTTCCAATTTTGTACTTTTCTCCTTCATTTTTCTGCTGAAGAGCCGAGAGAGAGAGAGGGAAAGAACAAGAGAAAAAACTTCTTCATTTCTTCTTGAATCTAGCAACCAAGGGAGAAAACAAAGAAACTAAACCGATTAAAGGCACCCTTGAGTGTTTATTTAGTGAGCTATTGGTGAAATTTTGAAGGGGAAAGCTAGGGTTGCTCTTGGTAGACACTAAACAAGGTAAGGATGATGATTTCCCCAAATTTTACTCTTAATTTTGTTTATATTAGCTTAGCTTCTCAATATTGTGATGAATGACGGTTATTATCATGTTTTGGGTAGTTTTCCCTTTTGTTACATGAATTAGGGTTTGATGGCATGCTTCCCATACTTGATGTATGATTGATTTATGTTGTATCCAAGGTTATATAGGGGGTTTTGGTAGCAAGTGTAGCAAGAAATTAAGAAAACTATCATTGAAACCAAAAGATTTCAGATTTCTGGAAATTTTCACCCTATTCTGCTCGTTTTTATTTCACCATGTTAGAGGCCGAATTGGCCTTAGGTTAAAACATGAAAGTTGTAGATAATTGTATTTTATAGTTTTCTACAAAATTTCAACTCAATCGGAGAATCTTAGCTCATGAAAAGACCAACATACCCTCGCTGATTTAGGTCACTTTCCAGAGTTCCGCGTGGACAGTTTAGTCCTTTTGGTTGAATTTATTCACTATAATCCGTTTGGATTTAGCCTTTCACCAAAGCATGAAAGTTTCAGTTCTCTGTCTTAGCTTTGTAACGCCACCAAGAACACCTTAAACGGACCTTGGTAGACTGAGATATGGTCACTTGAATGCAGTACGGTGGATTAGCCGAATAGTTAAAACCAGGTTATATGGATTGGGAATTTGATCAGGTTACACTGGAAATTAGACTAAGTGCTCTTCATGAAAGTTGTAGGCCTTTGCCTTAGCTTCGAAATGGTATAATCTGTGTATTAATCCGATAAGCGTAGCCTCGGATATGTTATTTCCGTAAAGCCCGTCAAATCTGTCTTTTGCTAGATTGTATTTCCGCACTTGTTACTACTTTAATTCTTATTCTTATGATGTTATGAGCCTATGGAACGGCTATTGACTTGCATTTATGATATATATGACTTTGGGATTGGCTGAGGAAAAATAATGAAGCCTAAATGGCTGAAAAATTAGGTAAACACAAAGGGCATGCTGCCCAAATTTACGCTCGACGACTATAAAATTACACTTGCGACTTGGGTCGAGTTGATATGAATAGTACTTGAACCATCTAGGGTACTTGAGTCTTCTTGTTTCGAGGTATATAAGTAAGGATTTGGCCGAACTTGTACCCTTGAGAAATGCAATCATGATTGCTCGAAGTATGTTTTCCTTGTACTTTCAACTCGCTTGACAATTTCAAGTATAAATATTACAAAGTTTTACTGTTTAAAAAGGCGAGCAAGTGTTTCACGACTACTCTCCAAGTGAATTCCAATTTCTTGATTTTTATTGAATGAAACGTCTAAGTTTCGAATCTTAGTCATGTTTCAAAGTTCTCAAACTGAGTTTTATCGCAGATTTGGACTCCGAACCCGGAGTATAACCTGAAAGTGACCAGTAAAGGCACTATATCTTGTGGTGAGTGCTTTCAAATACCGAATTGCACTAGATACTTGAACTTGATACGTGACCAATATGAGTACATGTTATATACGTGAATTGATAGGGCAAGAGTGTACTTTATCGCACTTGCCCTTACGTGATATACTTGTTTATTGATTGCAATTGACTTGATATACTTGTTTATGATGTGCGCACTTCCTGGAATTCCAGAAACCCTGTGGCGAGTTACTCTAGTCGAGCCGGCAAGGGCTTGGTCGATTGGGTAACGAGCCCTGGGTCTCTTGCTTTGTCGAGTGGAGTGATATCTTCTCGACTAATCGGTATACTCGAGTATTACCACCCGTGTTTATTGAGGATTTTGGGCCCAGTAGGGGGTGTGAATGGTGGACGGAGAGTAGTGTAAGTGGTGTTCTACTGGATTGGTTCCTTTACTTGAAAGTTGACGGAGTGTCAACTACTACGTGATCAAGCTCCTGATGATGAATGGAAGTTGGCTCCTGAGAGCCATCCGTATCCTTATGCTTTGGAATGATTATTGTTTATTGGATTATTGTTTCTTCTGAAAAACTTTTACACTCGCTCATTTTGAGATTTCTACTTGACGTGTTATTGCTCACGTTTATGGACTCTTCATGCTCGTTACTTTGCTATATCGAAAACTTGTACTTATAAATAATGGTTAATTTGCTATTTGGAACCTCACTGGGCTTTTAGCTCATACCACGCTATTTGTTTTCCTTACAGGGGGTATGAGCGAGGCATGAGACATGTAAAGACTAGCATAGTCTAGTTGTTTTTGACTTTTGACTTTTGACTTGTACTCGCGCTATTCCTCGAATAGAATGTTTTGTATTTGGATTGTATACGCCTTGAACCAGTTTGAGTATATTGAGGCTTTGTACCTTGATTTTCATCAATGTAAATTCTAAACTTGAATTGCGATGTTATTTATGGTTCATGGATGTGTGCACATGATTTGAGTGAGTGAGTCCTGGCGAGAGCTGGGCAGGCGGTCCGCCAAACCCTTTGGTACGCCTCAGGGGGAGGTGGGGTCGTCACACCTAACACCTTGTAAAATAATAACACTTAGCACAAAACTCACATAGTCACCAAAATTATATCGCACTAGCGGGTCCCATGTGTATAACGCACTTCAAACTAACGTACACTAACTCATACTAGGAAAATAATTTTAAAACTGTACTTACATATAAAGTACATAGAAAATTTAATATTTTAAAGGACAGTATAAAAATAAAGCAAGGAAATAAAATATTGCTTAGAAAATGTGAAAATTTTCGAGTTCTCACACTGTAGTAGTAGAATAGCTAATATTTTCTGTGCCAATATGTGTTTAGAAGTAGCAAAAATTGAAAGATCTTGTAGTCCTTCATACTATTTCATCATCTCAATGTGTTTACAAAATACACTTTGCTTTGGTGAATGGCATTTTGCCGGTAATGCCTGGGTGGTATTTGGTCTTAATTCTGCTTTGGTATTTTTTTCTTAACATAGACTACAGGCCACGCATTGAATATGAGGACCCGAAAATTTTCCCTAATTTCTAGGCTTTATTTTATTTAATTGCACACTTTTATACCTTTTCTTTATTAGAAAATTTCCCAGATACTTTTAATGAGCAAATATAGTTTTTAAATCATTTTTCTAGTATAAATTAGTTCATGTGAAATTAAGAGTGTATATCGAATGTGGGACCCACTAGTGTGGTAAGTTCGGTAAAATTGGGCCAATTAGGTTAAGTTTTGTGTACTGGGATTAATTTGCTAGATGTTAAGAGATAATTAGAGGTTGCTTAGATGGTTAATGATGGAGAGACAAAAGGATAGGTGTTAGAATTAAAAGGTGCTAGGTGTCGCGACTCGATTGGAGTTGGATTTTGACTTAACTTTCTTACCTTTACTAATACCAAAATTTGACCAAAAATATCCCATTTCTTCTTCCTTCTTGGCTGAACACTTGAGAGAAAGAAAGAGAGGAAAAGTTTCATCTTCAACTTCAAATCCAAGCCAAATCTTAAGTTCCAACCATTGGAAACTCAAACTACTCCATACAAAGTGCTAGTCAAGGAAGATTAGGAACTTGAATGGAAGGATTTTTGGAGGACAAAGCCTAAACTCCTACCTTTCTTGTGGTTTTAAGGTATTTTGCCAAGAACATCCTCTTTACTTCAATTAATTGCTTATTAGTGGTTTTTAGTTGTTTTAGATATTGTTTTGTGGAAGATTAGCACTTGAATGCATGAATTCCAGATTAGGGTTTCACTAACCCCTGTTCTGCCCGTTTCTGTTCGACCAGGTTAGAGGCCGAATTGGCCTTAGCACAAAACATGAAAGTTGTATAGAATGATGTTTTCTAGTTTCCTGTAAATGTTCAGCCCAATCCAAGCTCGGTAGCCTGAGATAAGATGGAAATACCCAGACTGGTCTAGGTAGGAGTTCAGCGAATAGGGTTGTCATTTCACCCAATCTGACCGTAACTTTTCACCATGATCCTTACCAAATTAGATTTTGGCCAAAACATTAAAGTTGTATCCAATAGTATAAAATAGTTTCCTGAAAAATTTCAGCTTGATCCGACCACTGTAGCATGTGAAATGACCGAAATACCCTTGACTGTCCATGAAACCTGTTTCGCGCCCAGAATTCTGTTTTCGTGTAGTTTTCCATTTTTGATCATGAAAATGCATGATTTGGCCTTGGAGGTCTTTATAAGAAATGTAGGGTTGTGTTTTAGCTTCGAAACACCATAAGATACACTTCAATCGGACTTCGGTAGCCTAAGTTGTTGCTGTTTAACAATTGTGCGGTTAGCCAACCTGTTTGTGAGATTCTGGTTTCGTATATTTCAATTTTGACCTAGTTGCACTACAAACTGGACTGAGTGGCCTTCTTCAACATTGTATCCCTATCTCTTAGCTTCGAAACGGTGTATCTTTCACCTCCATCCGATAATCGTAGTGCCAATGGTGCCAAAACCGCAAAATGATGTCAAAAACTGTTTTATGGTTTAGAGCTTAACTTTCATTTCCGGACTTTTCCCTAGCTTGAATTGTACTTGTACTACTTGGAGCTTACTGAACGGCTATTGAAATTAAATTGTTGTGTGTGTACCTTTGGGTTTGAATAAGAAAAATAATGAAGCCATAAATGGCTGGAAATAGGAAAATACAAAGGGCGTGCTGCCCAAATTTTCGCTCAAGGGCTAAGCTTCTATTTGAACTTGTATATTTTCGTTTGGCAAATACTATGCCCGTTTTCCATCTTAAAACATGATACCTTTTCCATTTGAACCTTCAAATGTTTATTTACTACTTCATACCAAAATATCGAGGTATGACCTAAGGTTTTCTCAGTCAAGACATGTAGGCCATAATACCTACTTGAATGTATATGGATTTTGAACCACATACACGATTCCGAAAAATAATATTTCTGAGCCTATCTAGTTGGATTCCGACTTGACTTTGATTCAAGTGTTTTCCATTGGAACTGTTATAACCCTTTGAGTTTGGTTTATGACACCCTAGTTATTTCTGTCCACAGATCCAAATGGTTGTTTTTCACTTTAAAGTCACTTTTATTCATTTTACTCGTAACTAGTCGAGTTCCTTGATTCCACTTACTTGTTTTGTTAGATGAATTGTAATATTCTTTCTCATTGAATCATAGGTTTTCTCGATGACCGAGGGTAAGATTCAATAGGACATTTTGGAAGTTATTTTGCATAATTCGGTGAGTGTTCCTTGTTTGTTGTATTTTCTTGACTTCATGACTTGTATTATTGTTTGATAATGTGTTAAGTGCTTTCAATGATTTCCATAACGAGTTTTCTAGGCGAGTGTGTACTTTATCGCACTCGACCTAAATAAATCTGAAATTCTCAAAGATTGAATTATTGGAACGTACTTGTACATGAATGTAAGCCTTTTGGCTGAACTGGGCCCTGCCCCTTGTTACGGATCGACTCGAGCCAGAAGCGGACTCTGTCGGGCGATTTGGTGACCTGGGTGAACGTTTGGTATACTCGAGTATTACCTTGTAGGTTGGTGGAGGTTGGTGGAGCCTGGCCAATGCCCAGGAAGGGTTGAATGAAATGAACGAACGAACGAACGAACGAGGGTTTTATTGATAAATGAACAATGCATTTTCAAACGAATGAAGGAATAAGGGGAATGACAAGAGAACGAACGAATGAACGAACGTATCCTTTTCATGTGTGACTTATTGTAAATGTTGTAAATGTTTCTTGACTTATTGTTTGATTTATGGCTTGATTCTATGTTCGGAACCTCACTGAGCTTTTAGCTCATCCCTTTAGTTTTGTTTTCCTTAACAGGGGAAGGCGAGCAAGGGCTAGAGCTCTGTACCGACTGCCTGGGTCTAGTTTTGGTTTTGTTTTGGTTCTCGCACTAGTGCTTGGCACGGGCTGGTTGTATGGTGACTTGAGAACTTTTGTATTCTCGTCGGTTGTACTACTTTCGGAGATAGCAATGTATATATGTTTTGTTTTAAGGTTTGGATCCTCTTTTTGTTCTTTCTTGTGGATCTATTTCTGATTTGTGTGAGTGAACGACTGAGTCCCGGCGAGAGCTGGGCAGGCGGTCCGCTGAACCCTCTGGTTTGCCTAAGGGGGAAGTGGGGCTGTCACAGTTGGTATCAGAGCCTGCTTCGCGTGGTCTCTGCGCGGAGTGAGCCTGGACTAAGTGGTGAATGAGTATAAAGGACTAAGTGCTCATTTGAGCATAAGCTGTGAATTGTGAATGTTATAGGCCTTAAACCTCTCTCATGGTATCTGAGGACCATAGATAGGTATGTCGGGTAGGAATTTCGATTGTAGATAGTTTACGCTTGGGACTGGCCAGCTCGAGATGTGAATTGTCTTATTTCGGATTCTGGTGCCCGAGTACTCTAGCGTTGAGACGATGCTCAGTATTTGAGATTCGCATTTTGGAAAAATGAACAGGCTTGGTCTGGCTAGAATGATTTCAAGAGCCCTTAGACATTTAGATTTGGGTAATATTTTGTATTTGGATTTAGCAAGTGGATTTTGATTTATCTTTGTGAATTTTAGCATTAGGCTTGGTAGGCTTAATTTAGAGCCCTTAATTTCATTTTCCTTTAATTTCGACTCCTAGAATTTTGTAATAATAATTTGACCCCCAAAACTTTTATAATTTTTTCAATTGGGTCTTTGCTTATTTTAATTTCTTAAATATATGTTGGTTATCTTCCCTAATTAGTAATTATGCTTCATTTTAATGCTCTAATTGATAAAATTCATGATTATTTATATTTCTTTACATGTTATTCTTTTTCAATTAAATTGGTGCCTTGATGATTTTTATTAATTTTGGAGTTAAATAAGGCAAATCCACGCCCAATTAGCTACTACTTCAAAGAGAGGTATCTTCTTGTGTTATTTTAAATCCCACTACGTGCCCTTATGTGTGTAATTGCATGTTTTTTGAGTGATTTTTTTCTTTTAGTTATTTGTTTTGTTTGTTTTAAGTTTCATATATTTAATTTAATAATTATTTGGGAGGCATTTATGTGAGGACCCATAAAATTCTTTATATTTTTCTTAAAAATGCCCTTTTATTTGGAAATTATTACTTTATAATGGCCCTACTACCCAATCACCCCACAATAAGTGTAAATGAATATAGAAGTAAAGGTTTCGTTGTCCGTTTTCAAGTTAGAGCGAATTAGGGTTTTCACATTTTTTTTTCTTAGTGTGATTATTTGGTACGGAGTGATGATCAAATTTGGTAGGTAAGAGTGACTTTTGGATGAGAAAATATTATATGATTAGAAGTGATAATAATAAGTTAGTGATTATAAGTTAAAAACCCTAGTATACGCGATTTAAGAAAAATCGGCTCAAACCAACGGGTATTGATCACTACCGATTAAACATACCACTTGACTACCACTTCCCTACCACCACATATCCTTGATATTGTTGCAAAATATCTCCCTCATCCTCAGCCCTTATAGCCGAAATATTTGACCCAAAATACAAGGAAAAGAAAACAAAATTTTAGTTGGTTTTGGTGGTGACAAGTGTTGGCCACCTATGGTTCCTTGACCAAGCCAATGTCTTACCTTCTTATCTTTCATTTGAGTTCATTCTTCACCATTTTTTTTTCTGTTTTGGCCGAGAGCAAGGAGAGGCAAAAGAGTGAAGAGAGTTTTCAATTTTCAACCTTGAATCCAACCTTTTGAGTGCAAACAAGAAAAACTAAACCGATTAATCACTAGTTTGGAAGCTTGGGAAGCTTGAGGAACCAAAAAAATTTCAAGGAGAAGTGGAGGATCCTTCTTGCAAGCTCTTGTCTTGAGGTATAATGGCTGATCAACCTTTCTTTCTCCATTAATCATGATTAAGTTGGGTATTAATGTTAGAATTGTGCTTGTGATGCTTGTTTCAAATAATTTTTGATGGTTGGAGTGATGAATTTTGAGTTAGGGTTTTGATTGATTCACTTATATTTCTTGTGGGTTAGGTGTTAGATGATGTATATATATGGTATATAATCTTGTAAAGGAGAAAGTAGTGGTAGTTTTAAAGTAAAAATGTGAATTATAGTTTGCATATAACAAAATTCCAGATTTCTGGAAATTGTAGCTTCAGTTCTGCCCGGTTCCAGTTCATTATGTTAGAGGCCGAATTAAACTTAGTATAAAACATGAAAGTTGTAGAGAATGATTTTTTATAGTTGTCTGCAAAATTTCACCTCAATCGAAGCAATATATCCTGTGAAAAGACAAAATATCCCTTGTGATGCCCCCACTTCTCCCTAAGGCGAACCAAAGGGTATCCGCGGGACGCCTGCCCAACTCTCGCCAGGGCTCACTACAATCCACAATTCACAAGCCCGGAATACTTCAATAATATTTCAAATAACTCCAATACATAATAAAAGTACTCCACAATATCTCACACTTACAATTAATTAGCTCTCAAGCTTAATACAACCCAAAAGAATATTTACTACAGCCATCTGCTGTAATATAACTTAAAGTCTTCAAGAGAAAGCAATTTAGTACTATTCACGAGCACTCTTGGTCTCGAACCCTGTTAAAGAAACCCAAAACGTGGGATGAACTACACAGCCCGGAGAGGTTCCAAGACACTCTAACAGTTCTAATAAATCAAGTAATTGAGCATACTGCATGTATGGTTCAAGGTTGCACATTGGCATATTAACATGAGACAATAATCATTGTACGAGTAATTTCAGCATATCACAGGTATGGCACATTTGCATGAAACGATTATCATTATGTAAAATAAACACACATTGAAGGATACGGTGTTCCATTGGAACCATTTCGATCAACTGCACCTTATAACTTCCGGTCCCCACGGTACTGTCTGGCCATCGCCTTATCCCTCCAATGGTAATACTCGAGTATACCGAAACGGTGGCCCAGGATTCCAACCTACCCGACCGAGCCCAGTCCTGGCTCGAGTAGATCAGTAACCAAGGGCAGGGCCCAAGTTCAGCTTAGAGCTTACAACATGCACAAGTAATCAAATAACTTGGCTAACGGTAAAAATTTATTCTTTTGGTAGGTCGAGTGAAATACAGTACACACTCGCCTTAAAATGGTGGACAATTTCATATGAGCAATTACTAGCAACAATTAACACATAAACACATAAGCAATATTTGATAATTTCATGTGAACATGTAATTTACGGTAATCAAGTAATCAAATACCAGGTAATCAAGTAGATAGGAAAACGGTAAGAAATTACGGTAAACGGTAACGGTTGATGGTTAACGGTAGTAATCACGGTTAATTGGTAGACATTAGTCATTTTAATAGGCCGCCATTGGCCGTTTCCCACTTTTACCACTTAAGAGTCGAGGAGATTCACTCCAACCGACTTATGCAGCCATAGCATAATTAATCATTTAAACACATCACATAAATATGCAATTCAAGTATTTCATGTCGAGTAATTCAAGTATACATTACTTAAATATGCATGAGTGTGGTAAATACTTAACATGTAGCACTTAACACTTAATGATCATGGATTAAGCATGATAGACTTATTCAAATTACGTACTACTATATGGAACACTCATCTATTGCAACAAAAGAGTAAGTGCGTATACAATCTTTCAGGTGTTCCCCTCGAGATCCTCTTGAAGGTCTCCTTGAGCACCTGAGCAAACAATAGTTGTCTATTACACACCATCGCTTAAAATCCCTTACTTACCGTGAAGGTTGTACTAGTGTTCATTCTAAGGAGAATTCATGAATTGAGCCTTAATTATTTATAGTCGAGACTCGGAAGTGGGTTTTAAAAACACAAGAGAAATTTGATTCTCGCCTTTGAAATCAAGTGTAAAACGGTCTAGCAATATCGGAGTAAAATGGAGAGTTTGAAACCCTCAATTTCCTTTAAGTTCGAAAATTTCAGATTCAGTAAGTAAACTTTGAAAAATTAGATCTCACTCTCTATGAGTCCAAAATTGGAAAACTTGGTACCGTTGGAAACTACATCCAAAGTACTAAAAGTTTCTAGGAGACACTTTTCCATGATTCCAAACGGAAGGTATTCAAAAATTGGCTCAAAGTTGCTATTTTGAACATGAAGACAGCTTTCGGGGTTGGTTTTTGGCAACTTTGGGAATTCGGCAAAAATTCACTCAATTTGAACTAGCCTTTGAAATTTGGAACTCTATTAGAGTTATAATCAAAGTTTAAAATGGAACAAGGGGAATGAGAATTGAAGTTTTGAGCACCAAGATATGGTAGCTCAAAGTTACCCAAATTTCTTTGTTAAACAAGGTTTTCCGAAATCAAGTCACGAACTTTGGAAGTTTAGTTGAGAAATGAAACGGCCTCAGAATAATACCAAAATTAGCAGTGTAACACTACCATATAAGGGTTATTCCTCTACCAAATTTCATAGAGAAATAAGCACAGAAAGTGGGTTAACAAAACCGTTGAAATCACAAGAAATTCTAAGGCTAAGCTGCCTTTGAACTTCAGTTTTGCCGTTTCCAAACATTTGGTCAAGGAACATCTCAAACATGGTTCATTCCAGTATGAAATGTCCAAAATATGTTCAAAGTACATTCGATAGATGATTTACAATAAGAAACTTTGGATAACAAGTCCCAAACCGTAGTTAGTTTCACATCTGTCCAAAACACTGTTTTTGTTCACAAAGTCAGTTTTGAATTTCGATCATAAATCACTCAATTCAACTCGGAATTGGGCATGGTTGGTGGAGTTATAAAATAGACTCATAAGGCTATATTTTCTCAAAATAAACCATTTTCAAAATCTGTCCATAAATAGCTCATTCATGAGCATCAATTTGCAACTCGTGTGCTGCCTTCCAAGAAGCAACGAAACAGGACAGTGGATTTCAAACGAATGGTTTGGCTCACTCAAATGGAACTAGAAAGTGAATTTTATACCGTTAGAAATATGGGAATGTCTACTTTCTAGTGCCACAAACGGAAATCGATTCTGACATCGGAGTAAAAAGATATTGCCGAAACAAATACACTGCCTGGGTGAATACGGGATAAATTTCCAGATTGCTAAGCTGTCGTAAATCCAACATTTGGGTGACCAAATCAAGTTATTTTTCAATGAAACTTTTTACACAACCAATATAACATGTAAAAAACATAATCAAGCCATTAGAACCTCAAAATTTTGCACAAAAGTGGTCGGAAAAGGCAGGGTAAAATGGTCACTTTTGCTCCAAGCACCTCCTTTGATTTTTCTACCAACAATTCAACATAATCCACTATATAAGCTAAACCACCATTAATTTCATCATCTTTCCATCAAAGGGGTTCATAACCAACACAACAATTTAAACAGAATAGAGCTCATGAGTTTCCATAAATCAAGAATTAAGAGGTTGATCGTTCATTACCTCTCTTGATGACTAAATCAGAATTTTTGGTCACTTTGAACCTCAACAAAACCGTGGAAATGAACCCCCTTTTCTAGCTTAAGATGATCACCAAGTGTTTAGCTAGGTGTGGTTCAATTTTGGTTTGATTTGGTGAAAGTTTGGTGAGGATTTGATGAAGAAAAATGAAGAACTTTGGTGTTGTTTTCTTCTCTTGATGCACGGCTGTTTTGGAAGCAAAGAGGAAGAGTGTTGCACGCCACTTTTGGGTGATGAATTGAAGGGTTTTGATCTAGTGTGATGCTCCCATGAGAAGCTCAATAATGTGTGGCCCAAAATGCTCCAAAAGTCAACTAAGGATACGCGTGCTTCGTGCTCGATTTCTCTCAGGTTTATTTCACTAGTGCACTAAACCTCTAATGCACTTATATTCATACTATTATTATTCACTCATAATAATCTAGAAATAAATTTCTTAAGTCCCTCAATTAAATCGCGCGTGTGAAAACGCGTATTTCCAATTTGTGCGCGATAGAATGAAATCTCCAAGAAATTCCTATAACGATTGTACCACTAACTAATACTTGAATACTTAAACATGAAAATATCTATTTTTAAGACTAATGTATAAGTATCCAATTTTTTTCGAACTTATTGTATCATCAAATCGGCCACTGTCTCCAAACGCGTATTCACTATTTTCACTAAACGAATTTCCAAAAATTAATTTCCACAATAAGACATTTTAAAAATATAAGAAAGTCATAGTTCCATGTAATTGGGTCTAAAAAGGTTAGAAAATAATATTCGGAGTAAACTGGCAATTAAATATTTAAATAAGCTCGTAACAGGAGTTTAAAATAAATAAATTTTGCGAGTCCTCACGACTTTTCTTAATCTACTATTGATCATTCTTATTTTTCCAAAATTAATACACTCTCAATTAAAATATAGTCTCGAAAAATATGTATTCATTATTCCGGACTAAACGAGTTTTCGAAAAGTAATTTTTTTTTCTAATAAAACGCTTTAAAAACATAAGAGATGCGCTTTTCATATAAATGGATTTTAAATAGTCGAATTAAATAATTAATTAAGTCAGTAAAATAAATTAAATTAAGGAAATTTTCGGGTCCTCACACCCCTAACTCTCATAGTTTAGTCCAATGGACAATTTTGATATTTCACAACACTAACCGTGTCTGTTCACCCTGATGTGTACTGACTTAGCATTTAGCCAAAACACAAAAGTTGTAGTGTTATGTCTTAGCTTTCCAACGCCCTTGGAATCATCTCGTTTGGACTTCGGTAGCCTGAGTTATTCTTGTTTAAACATAGCGCAGTTAACTGACCTGTTTATGCGCTTCTGGTTTAGTAATTCGAAAGTTTGACCTAGATACACTATGAACTGGACTAGGTGATCTTCATCAAAGTTGTAGCTCTCTACCTTAGCTTCGAAACGGTATAAATTTCACCCCAATCCGATAAGCGTAGTTTCGGTTGTGTCCGTTACGCAAAACAACATCAAATCTGTCTTTTGCTAAACTTCATTTCCGCACATGTCATTAGCTTGATTTTGTACTTGCATGACCTTGAGCCTATTGAACGGCTATTGAAATAAGATTATTTTGTGTGTAAATTTGGGATTGATTGAGGAAAAGAATGAAGCCATAAATGGCTGAAAAATAGGTAAATTCAAAGGGCGTGCTGCCCAAATTTACGCTCGAAGATTAAGTAGATACTTGCGACTTGCGTAAGGCTACCGAAATGAGGTGATTCTTGATGCATTGGAAAGCTAACTCAAAGGGATACAAGTTTCATGTTTTGGTCAAGAGCTAAATCAGCTTTTATCATCAAGAACGGTTCAGTTGAAGTTGACGCAAAATCGGAGCAGAACTAGAAATTGAACAAAAGTGCACCAAAATGTCACTGTAGCAATCCGGCTGGAACTTGGCCGGATTTCTGGCCGGATTGTGGTCAGAGAAGGCTGCTCTTTATGCGGGAAACTCAATTTCACCTCCAACAAATCACATGCAATGCTAGACATGTAAGAAACATTACCAGCTGTAAAAGGGAAGTGTAGGCCTCATTTTCTTGACTTCCTTTGTCTTGAAATAGCCAAATCTTGCAAGAGAGAGAGGGAGATATACGGGAGAAAGCTTGGACTGCAAACATGTAGCTCTGCCATTCTTCTTAGTGTAGGATAGTTTAGCTAGTAGTTCATCCATTCTTGTTTATTAGCTAGGCAAAGATGAAGATGGAGGATGAAAAAGGCAAGGAGATGAACTCATGTGACAAGGGTTACATTCCTTCCAAACTCTTTATCTTTTGTACTTGATTCCAAGTTTAGTTAATATACAAGTTCTGGATTTTGTATTTAATATGTATCTCTAAAGTTTAAGCCTTGGGTTTGATTGAACTTTCTATAATTGTTAGTGTTTATTATTTGGTTATTTGATTGCTATGATTTGAGCAAGTTATTTAGCACCTTGACTCTTTAAATCATGATTAATCTGGTACCATTGATTGTGATTATCTAAGGTGTTGTTTCTGTAATGAAAATTGAGATTTAACACTAGTTCAAGAAGTGCTAAACATAGGGAGTACACTCATGAAAGTAGAGGTGCACCTATGTGATTTTTAGTGATTCATTTCATGTAATCTCACTGAAGAAATGAACTTGTAACTAACTTCATAACTATGAGAATAGGTATGGATTAGTTATAAGTATAATTGATTCACTACGAAAGTAGGATTCAAATGCATAAGGAAATTACACCATAACTAGCCTAGATGTAGTACTCAATGATCCAAATATAGCACTTGTATGAGTAGTTAGGGATACCACAACCTAAGGAGCTCTTATTTGTTATTTTGTATAATTTCAGTAGGTTAAATTTGTTATAATTCATTGATAGTCTAAATAATAGAGAAACTTTAGTAATACCGGTAATTGTTCACTCTTCCCTGTGGGATCGACCCGATATATACCCTAAACTACTAGTTGACCTGTATACTTGCAGTGAACGGGTGTAATTTGATTTTTTTTAACTTGTACGTATATTAAAATACCCGTCAAGTTTTTGGCGCCATCGCCAGGGAACATTTGGCAATATTGGTGTGAAGAGCAACTTTATTAGTTTAGACATTTTATTAGTTATAGTGTGAATTTTATTTTCTATAATTTTAGTGTTTCATGTGTGTATGTGTTTTATCACCTATTCTTCTTACTAATCTTGCTCTTAAGTTGTTTAAAAGCAATTTTATGTGATGAGGAAGATAGATCAATTTGGAGGACAATGCTTGAGAAGTGGAATATTGGCAATGGATGGTTATCAAGTGCAAAACTTCTTCAACAGAGGTAACCAAGAATTTAGTGAATGTATGTCTTTTGAAGATGGTTTAAAATGCTTAAAGGCTAAATTTGATGTTATGATGCTACAAGTTCAAATGGACACAATTATGCATAAAATTGAGCAAGGGAGGAATGTTAATACTTTTAATTCTTATCATGTGATTTGTGACTTGTGTGGAAGTTATCATGCTACTAATACATGTAGACAAGCACAAAATATGGATTATTATGATGAATTAGAGCATTACAATCCTTGTTTTGATCAATATAGTGCTAATTGGAGCAATTTTCCTACGTATGGTTGGAATAATCAATGTACTTATAGTGATTATCCATATTTTTATGATTACCAACCTGAAAGTGTCCAATATGAATCAAAACCATCTTGGGAGTTGGCAATAGAGAAGTTAGCTAATGCACCTCTACCTTAGGAATTAGAAAGTGAACTATTAGCTAATGATTCTAATGCATCTTGGGAGCTAGCTGTAGAAAATTTTTCTAATCAATTTGATTTAGCAATAGAAAAGCTAGCAAATGCAACATTCGACCATTTTGATAGGATTGAGGAAAGAATAGATGAATTAGCTTCTCACTTTGGTAGAATAGATGAGCAATTGAATGCATTGTGTGAAGTTATTTCCTCTAATAATTTGCAAATGATCTAGCATGAATGGTGGGAATGTTGTATGTGAAAATGGGTTGCATTTTGATGAAAGTGATGAATCTCAAGTGTGTTTTAATGAGCAAATATCCATTTCACATGATAATATCTTTGGAACTAACTTTGAGCCTCAAGAGGTGAGTTTTAATGACTCATTTTTCACCCCTCTTGAGGAGTGCATTGAAAGTATAGGTTCTAAGGGTATTGCTACCCAGGATATTTTCATAGCATCTCCTTTGGTGAATTCTCAAGTGGTGCATTGTGACAGCCCCACCTTACCCTAAGGCGAACCAAAGGGTTCGGCGGACCGCCTGCCCAACTCTCGCCATGACCACTAAGACAGTTATACACAATCTACGACCTTCCGAAGGAAAATAGCGCGCTTACACGATTCAAAATCGCAAAATGAAAACGAAAAAATGAAAAAAAAATAGGAACCGCAAATGAATAGTGACTGCCACGTCACCATCCAGCCAAAATCCAATCGAATACAGATAACGTCATATAACTCAGGAGAAAACATTTCCAAACCAAATAGGATACATGAACATGGTTAAACAGCTTTATACACTTGCGTTTCAAATTTACAAATCCAAAGGCAAATATTTGGATCAAGGTACATTTAGGGTTTTCCAACTTCCAAGGAGCTATGCAAAAAGGTATTTATACAAGCTCTATTCTTTCTTCAAAATGATCATTGGTCCAAAAGACGGTTTCCTGTAAGGAAAACAAGGATAACAGGACGGGGTGAGCTAGAAGCTCAATGAGGTACCAAAATTATAAACAGTAGCAATCATGAGAAAACACTTTTAAGGCACTTATTCACATTAAATACGAGAAATGAATGAACACCACAATGTAAGGATACAGGTGGCTCTCAGGAGCCAAATTCCCGTTGCAATGCTTGATCCAGCCCCGTTGACCCTCCGTTGACGTTCCAATAAAGAAACCAGTCCAGTAGAACACCACTTTAATGCCAAAATCCCGTTCACCAAACATACCCCCTTACCGGACGCGAACGCCAAACAGGAACAGGAATGGTAATACTCGAGTATACCGGAAATCCAGAGTCTTCAATACCCATAGATTCCCCAGGAACAGGCACCTATGGATTGTCAATTTTCTCGACTAAGCCCTTGCTGGCTCGATTCAATCAACTCCCCATGAGGTTGAGCTCAAATTTAACAGGAAGGTCGTTGGATGCACTTCCAAACGATGTTATAACGGGCACAGGAAACAGATTCAAGTATATACAGGAAACAAGTTACATAGGCCAGAAAGCGAGTGTGATAAAGTACACCCTCATCTCGTACAAAATAAACAGTCGGGAAATACATTCAAATAGCAATTTGCAAGTACAGATAACCAGTTTAGCAATAATTCAGGGGAGTGGTACTCTCACCGGTTCAAGTACAGATACTTCAAAAGTTTTCACTTCAACTGGCTTTAATCGCCAAGAAACCCTAAAATCATCAAAGTAAAGCAATTGAAGGTTTCACATCCAAAATTGAGTAAACGGAATGCACAAGTGAGGCTCGACTACATGTCATACGCCTTTCCAGATTAATTACTAGTACAAAAGAATAAAATATGACTTTTGAGCAAAAAGATAACAGTTTGTCCTAGGGTTACAAATAACCCCCAAAACCCTACATTTGTACTAAGATCAACTCAACTTGAAGGAATCGCGTAGTCCTAAAATTTTAGGCAGCATGCCCTTTGTATTTTGCTATATTCCAGCCATTTATGGCTTCATTATTTTTCCTCAACTCAATCCAATCCAACACATAAGAAATCTCAATACAATAGCCCTTCAACTAGGCTCAAGTTCATCCAAATACAAAGCAAGTCTAGGAATGCAACTGGAAATCAAGTTTTAAGGACAAAAGCTAAATAGTCGGTTTGACGTCTCTTAGCGTATCGGTCATAACCGAAGCTACGCTTATCGGATTAGGTGCAATTTATATCGTTTCGAACCTAAGACAAAGAGCTACAACTTTGATGAAGACCACACAGTCCAGTTCGTAGTGTATCTAGGTCAAATTTTCAAATTACAGAACCAAAACCTCACAATTAGACTAGTTAACCACACTATGATTGAACGACAATAACTCAAGCTATCGAAGTCCGGTTGAGGTGTATCTTACGGCATTTCGAAGCCAAGACATGTATCTACATTTATTATGAAGGCCTCCAAAGCTAAATCATGCATTTTCATGGTCAAAAATGGAAAACTCCACGAAAACAGAAATCTGTCTGCGAAACAGGGTTCATGGGCAGTCAAGGGTATTTTAGTCATTTCACATGTTACAGTGCTCCGATTGAGCTGAAATTTTGTAGTCAGCTAGTTAACACCATTTGTAACAACTTTCATGCTTTAACCTAAGCCTGATTCGGCCTCTAACATGGTCAAACAGAACCGGGCAGAACAGGGCAAATTGGAACCCTAACACTGAAATTTTCCGCACAAGCTGAAATTTTTCGTAAATAACCGCAATTAACGCACAAGAAATCCATTTAACACAATTTAGAGCCATAAATCCAAGGCCAACCATAATCATCATATGACAACAGAAAAATCCCAAAAAAATCAGAAATTTAGCTAACTTCACTTTAATCCATGAAATCTTCCATAAAATCACCTAGTTAGCTACCATAAGTCACCAATTGACAATTATTAGGAACAAAGAGTGAGTTCCAAGTAAAATACCTTAACTCCTCAAGAAAGGTAGTAACTTAGGGTTTTTCTTCCAAAACAACTCCACCAAGACCTTTGTTCTTCCTTAGATAACACTCTTATGGAAGGGTTTGCGATTCTATCGGTTGAAACTCCAAATTTTAGCAAGAAATGGAAGGACAAATTGAAGGTTCTCTCTTGGTTTTTCTCCTTACAAGGGCCGGCTAACAAGCATAAGAAATGAAGATGATTTTGGTCAATTTTGAGGTTTAGTAAAGGTGATGAAAATTAGTCAAAGTCCAACTTGCAATAGGGTCATGACACTTGGCACCTTCTTAAGTTATTCTTATCCCTTTGTCTACCAAGTTTAACCTAGATAACTATCCTCTAACTATCTCCTCACACCCTGTAAAATAATATCCCTCAATACGAAACTTAACCTAGTCGTCAAAATTTTATCGCACATACCACGCTAGCGGGTCCAACGTCCTATATACACTCCAAAATTATCATGAGCTAACCTATACTAGAAAAGGATTTAAAAACTATATTTACTCATAAAAATCTCTGGCAAATCAATATATTAGGGTATAATGAAGAAAATGCATGCGAGAAAATAAAATAAAATATTATAAAAGAAAGAGAATTTACGAGTCCTCACACTCTCTCCTCCTTAAAGAAATTTCGTCCTCGAAATTTTCTTACCACAATCTATCTAGAGAGAAATCGTAATACTGCTATGACTAAAATGCCATGCTAAGAAAATCAGTGAAGACATCGAAAGTTTCCCCTTTTTCGAACCACAGACGCAAATTTCACTTAACATCGAGACTAAAGATAATAAAAGATACTGTCAAAACACCAATATTTAATATTACTCATCAAAATATCAAGTACTAAGTCCACTACTTTTATCGGAAACATACTCACTACATAGAGGTTGCATACACATAGGTCCATAAATACAATTATTTCAGCTAACACATCACTACTTGCCGATTTTAACTATTACAGCAGATTCACCATCCCAAAATTAATCTGTTCTGGGCAGTTCCTCACTTGGTGTCCCAGTTGGCCGCATCTAAAGCATGCACCAATTTTCACATAACATAATCCCGTATGACTTTTGTTACACGTTTCACACTTAGTAGCCACACATTTCTTCTTGAATTGTCCATTCTTTTTCTTCTTCCTCCCTTTATCCCTCATAACAACTCCATTTCCATCCATCTCTTTACGTTTCCCTTTGTGGTCGCGAACACTTCCTTCACCTCTTTCATCTTTATTACTAGGAATGTCCTGAGAGGCCATTTGACTAGACGAAGGCACTAACTCAAACTTACTTCGTACATCTTCCGGAATCCCTTCGTATTTCTTTTTCAGCTCCATGTTCTTGTGCAGTAGCTCAATTTTCTCCGAATACTCCTGTTTTCATCGCCCTTCCCAGTGCTCAGCTAATCTCTTTTGGAACTCTACTTCCTTTCGAAGAATCCCTATCTCCTTGTACATATCAGCCAAACGTGCCATCTTACTGATTCGCTCGAACTCAAGTGATAGCCTGTCAGGCAAATTATAGAATCAAGATAAGTAACTAAGCACACTTGGAACTTTAACCATATAACTGTTAAATTCCCTCACTCCCAATCCAACCACGGAAAATTAAACGTAGAAGCATACAGGTATAGAGGCCAAATCCTTTCTCTCAAATTTTCATACCTAATTCCAAATTCTCGATCTCGACATAATAATAATCAAGTCAGGTCCATACTTTGACATCAAGGGATAAATATCAAGAAAATATAGGCAAGGTTAGTTTATTGAGAGCCAAACTACGGTTATCGAATCTCACAAGAGGGGTAGAAAATACCTCTATGGTTGTAACTAGACTAACTCAAAGTCAAGTAATCACTTATCAAGTCCTCACGGTCATAGGAAAAGGGAACAGGTCTTAGATGCGAATTCCCTTACAATCTAGCCACCCTCTAGAAAGCTCGAGCCAGACTAGTACACAAGTAGTCCATGATAACACTTTCATATCAAACCCCTCTCGACCAGTCTAATTACTAGGTCAAATGTAAAATCTTTCGTGCCTTGGGCTTTGCCATCCAGACATACCTCAAATTCCATCAAGATACAGACCCTTATATCGCGCTCTCCACTATTCAGTACTCAAGTACAAGAATCCACAATAAGATAATTCACAATTCGAGTCGGCCGGTCCCAAGAGTAAATCATCCATATTATAGATTCCTACCCGACATACATATCTATCTTCCTCAAGTTCCATGATAAATATTTTTACACTTATAACATGCCCGGTTCATAACTTATGCTCATACAAGCACTTAGACATATTCATGAAATCAGGACCATAACACCACTTGGCCCCAAGCTCACTCCGCGCAGAGACCACGCGAAGCGGCTCTGATACCAACTGTGACATCCCCACCTTACCCCAAGGTGAACCAAAAGGTTCGGCAGACCGCCTGCCCAACTCTCGCCAGGACTACTAAGACAGTTATACACAATCTAAGACATTCCGAAGGAAAATAGCGCGCTTACACGATTCAAAATCGCAAAACGAAAATGAAAAAATGAAAAAAAAAATGGAACCGCAAATGAATAGTGACTACCACATCACCATCCAGCCAAAATCCAAACGAATACAGATAACGTCATATAACTCAGGAGAAAACATCTCCAAACCAAATAGGATACATGAACATGGTTAAACAGTTTTATATACATACGTTTCAAATTTACAAATCCAAAGGGAAATATTTGGATTAAGGTACATTTAGAGTTTTCCAACTTCCAAGGAGCTATGCAAAAAGGTATTTATACAAGATCTATTCTTTCTACAAAATGATCATTGGTCCAAAAGATGGTATCCTGTAAGGAAAACAAGAATAACGGGACTGGGTGAGCTAGAAGCTCAATGAGGTACCAAAATTATAAACAGTAGAAATCATGAGAAAACACTTTTAAGACACTTATTCACATCAAATACGAGAAATGAATGAACACCACAATGTAAAGGATACAGGTGGCTCTCAAGAGCCAAATTCCCGTTGCAATGCTTGATCCAGCCTCGTTGACCCTCCGTCAACGTTCAAATAAAGAAACCAGTCCAGTAGAACACCACTTTAACGCCAAAATCCCGTTCACCAAACATTCCCCCTTATCGGACCCGAACGCCAAACAGGAACAGGAATGTAAATGTGACAGCCCCACCTTCCCCTAAGGCGAACCAAAGGGGTTAGCGGACTGCCTGCCCAGCTCTCGCCAGGACTAACGGTTCAGTTTAGAGCGATCTAATACGTTCCGAAACTTACAAACGCGCGTAAACAAGTCAAAATGTCAAAATAAAAAAAATGAAATCGGAGTCGGTCATGAATAGTAACCGACACGTCAAACCCAACCAAGCCTCAAACAAACATTTATATGTTGAAATTAAGCATATACAATCCAAAGTGGCATACAAAAGTATTCAAAAGTGGATACATGTATGGTTTGCCAAATCAAAAGAGAAACGGACTCAAAAGTACATTTAGGGTTTCAATCAAGGAGTTATACAAAAGATATGTCCATCTAACTCAATTCGGCAACCAACTATCAATTGCAGTCCAAAAGTATTTATTTTCCTGTAAGGAAAACAAAAGGAATAGGGTGAGCTTACGCCCAGTGAGATAATACCACTCAAGCAGCAAAGTTTACATAAGCATAAAGCTTTTCATTCCAATTCATCAAAAGTAAGCAAAGGCACATATCAAAAATGGTGATAAAAGGATACGGGCGGCTCTCAAGAGCCCTTTTCCTCGTTTGCATTCTTGATCGAACCTCATTGACTCTCCGTCAATGTTTCAAAGTAACCAACCGTAGACTCCACTTTACTTTCATTCCTTCCACCCAACATACCCCTACCGGGCCCGAATTCCAAACACTTGCAATGTGGTATTACTCGAGTATACCGGAATCGAGAGTCTCTCATACTACAAGATTCCATATAACAGTCCCCAAGGTTCATTAATTGGCACGACCAAGCCCTCGCCGGCTCGATTCAATCAACTACCAATGGGGTTGAACTCAATGATAACAATCATGGTCGTTGGATACTCGTCCAAATGACACCAAGTCAAGTACTTTCATTTCATGTAACATTTCATGTAACATGATAAATAATGATATAAGGCATAAAAATGAGAGTGATCAAGTACACCCTCACTTAAATCAATATCGAAGGTGCAATAAACATTCAACACATCCAGATCAAATATCAAAGCCATAGAGTAACACACAAGTGAGTAGTACACTCACCAAGCTTGAAAATTATATTTCATGCACCTCCGTCAAAGGAGCGTCGTGAACCACCGTCACGCCCTAAAACATGCAAACAAGTACAATGAGACTCGATAATGAGTCATAAACCAATGCCAAATACTACCAAAACAGGGTTCCATAAACATACATAAGCATTAGAGGAAACCAGAAAAATCCGAAAATGGAGTTAAGTGTTAACCCGAAAAAAATAGTTTTTGACATCATTTTGCGGTTTTGGTACCAATGTCACTACGATTATTGGATGGAGGTGCAAGATATACCGTTTCGAAGCTAAGAGATAGGGCTACAATGTTACAGAAGGTCACTCAGCCCAGTTTCGAGTGTAACCAGGTCAAAAATGCAATCTACTACACCAGAACCGTAAAAACAGGTTCACAAATCGTATTCTGGTGCAAATATCATAAATCAGGCTACCTAAGTCCAAATCCAGAAATTCCAAAGCCATCCGAAAGATAAGACACAAGGTTACATTTCATCAGATGACCTTAACAACCAATTCTGAAGAATTCCCAACCAAAATAACCCATTACAGAAGCAATTCTCAACTTCGGGTAAAACCAGGGCAGCAAGGGTAATTCCATCTTTTCTCAAGCTACGCTACTCCGATTGACCTGAAATTTTGCAGGCATCTCTAAAATATCATTCCCTACAACTTTTATATTTTAATCCAAGGCCAATTCGGCCTCTATCTATGTACTACAGTGCCGGGCAGAATGAAGAACAATGAAACCCTAACTTTCCAATTTTCTTTCCAAAACAGAAATTGCTTGCAATTAGCCACTTTTTCCACCTTCTAGCTTCCTTAAATACCATTTCCAATCATCATACATGGCTACACCCTAACAATCATATTAAAACAGAAATCACATGATTAAATAGGAAAATGTCATCAATCTCAACCCAAATCATGAAATAGCACCAATAATCATCACCTCAACTCACATAAGTTACTAATTAAACATTATTGGAAGGAAAAGAGTAGTTCCTTAGTCACTCACCTTATAACACAAGAAAGGAAGCAATTCAACACCTTAGCTTTCCAAACAACTTAACCAATCACCTCAAAATTACTAAGTGGAGGAGTTTTATGGAGCAATTACAAATTTAACCGGTTGAAGTTGAAGATTGAGCAAGTTTGGAGCAAAATTTTGGAGAGCTTTTCTTTTCTTCCTTCCTTGAGAGAGCCGGCTTCAAGCTTGCAAATTTTGGGGATTTTTGGGTCAACTTTTTGAGTTATTTTGATAAATTGGTAAGAGAATGAATAGTGGTCAAAAAATGGTAATGAATCTTTAAGTGACACTTGTCACTTTCATTAATTGCTTGCCTAACTTTTGTCGCTCTTACACCAATCCACTTGGTAACCTCTAATTATCTCTTAACACCCGGTAAATTTAATCCAGTATCCAAAACTTAACCTAACTGGCCGAATTTTTTCAAACTTTTCGTCCTAGTGGGTCCCACGTCCGGTATACGCTCTTAATTTCTTAAAAACTATTCGATACTAGAAAAATCATTTAAAAACTATATCTGCTCCTTAAAAGTATCTAAAAATTTTCCTAATCACGAAAATGCAGAAAACAAGCCATTGAATATAATAAAACCTAGGAAATGGAAAAAAATTACGAGTTCTCACACTCTCTCCCCCTTAAAAGAATTTCGCTCTCAAAATTTCTCACCTTAACTCACGAAAAGTTCAGGGTATTTCTTTCGCTTTTCTTCTTCCATCTCCCAAGTAGCTTCCTCTACCCCATGGTTTCTCCACAGTATCTTAACCAACGGAATCTGCTTGTTTCTTAGGTCTTTAACTTTCCTGTCAAGCACTTGGACAGGTTTCTCTTCGTAAGCAAGCGATTCGTCCACGTCGATCTCCTCTGGTTGTAAGGTATGGGATGGGTCGGGATAGTACTTCTTTAGCATTGAGACGTGGAAGACGTCGTGAATTCTAGAGAGACTTGACGGCAGCTC
Source organism: Coffea eugenioides (assembly GCF_003713205.1). Classification (NCBI taxonomy): domain Eukaryota; kingdom Viridiplantae; phylum Streptophyta; class Magnoliopsida; order Gentianales; family Rubiaceae; genus Coffea; species Coffea eugenioides. Next base: position 34,260,059 of record NC_040045.1, on the reverse strand, counting down.
TAGCCTATATGCTACTGCACCTATCCTCTGCAGGATCTTGTAGGGTCCAACGAACCTCGGTTGGAGCTTCTTTCCTTTGCCTGCTGTGACACTCCGTAAGGGTGTGATCTTGAGAAACACATGGTCTCCAATTTCAAATTCCAATTCTTTTCTTCGATTATCTGCATAGCTCTTTCGTCGACTTTGAGCAGTTTGGAGTCGTTGTCGTATTAATTTAACCTTTTCTCGCGCCTCTTCCATCCATGGAATAGTGGTTGGATCTAAGGCCTTTCTCTCGCCAACTTCATCCCAGTAAATTGGTGATCGGCATTTTCGTCCATATAATGCTTCATATGGAGCCATTTGAATCGACGAATGGTAGCTGTTGTTGTACGCAAACTCTACTAAGGTCATGTGTTGACCCTAGTTGCCTCCAAAATCCAGAATGCAAGTCCGTAGCATGTCCTCGAGAGTTTGGATGGTCCGCTCCGATTGTCCATCCGTCTGAGGGTGATAGGTGGTGCTTAGATTGAGTTTAGTCCCTAGAGTCTCCTGGAACTTCTGCCAAAACCGAGATACGAACCGGGGATCTCTATCGGAGACAATGCTTACAGGAACACCGTGTAGCTTTACAATCTCGTCCATGTACAGTTGAGCCAACTTGTCCATGGAGTACTTCATGTTTACTAGCAAGAAATGGGCCGATTTGGTTAATCGATCGACGATCACCCAAACGGCATCGTGCCCTCTTTGCGTCCGCGGCAACCCTGAGACGAAGTCCATGGTGATGTTTTCCCACTTCCACTCAGGTATCTCAAGGGGTTATAACAAGCCCGATGATTTTTTATGCTCCGCCTTAACCTGTTGGCAAATGAGACATTTTTGCACGTATAGAGCGATTTCCTTCTTCATATTATCCCACCAATAGGTTCCTTTCAAGTCCTGATACATCATACTACTACCCGGATGGATTGTATACTTGGATCAATGGGCTTCCTCTAGAATCTCCGTTTTCAACGCTTCATCCTTCGGCACCACTATTCGGTTTCGGTATTTTAAAACACCTTCAGGACTAAAATTGAAATCAGTTGTTTCTCCTTTTCCCACTTTCTCTCCCTATTTCTGCACCAGTGAATCTTCCTTTTGAGTTTCTTTAATTCTTTCCTAGAGGGTGGAGGTTACCGTAATGTTACCAAAAATCACTTTATGATTCCCAAGGTAGGGTTTCCACTCGCAAACCGACTCGAGCAAATTCCACTCTTTAATCATTAACCCTGCTACTTGCGCCTTGCGACTCAAAGCATCGGCCACTACGTTCGCCTTGCCTGGATGGTAGTTGATGGTACAGTCGTAATCCTCCAGAAATTCCATCCACCGTCGCTGTCTCATGTTTAATTCCTTCTGTGAGAAGAGATACCTAAGACTTTTATGGTCCGAGTAAATCTCAAAGGTAACCCCATATAGGTAGTGTCTCCATTTCTTTAGAGCAAAAACAACTGCGGCTAACTCCAGATCGTGGGTTGGATAATTCTGCTCGTGGGGTTTTAACTTTCTCGAGACAAAAGATATCACATTTCGGTTCTGCATCAGTACACATCCTAAACCTTCCCGCAACGCATCGGTATACACGACAAACCCGTCACCTCCGTTAGGTAAAACTAGAACTGGAGCCATGGTCAATCTTTTCTTTAACTCTTGAAAACTTGTCTCATTTCGGGCATTCCAAATGAATCGACCATGTTTCTTTGTCAAGTCGGTTAGAGGACCAGCTAGTTTGGAAAAGTTCTTGATGAAACGCCGGTAATATCCAGCCAGTCCTAGAAAACTGCGGACCTCAGTGGGATTTTCTGGCCTCTTCCAATTAGTCACAGCCTCTACTTTCGCCGGATCAACTGAAATACCCTCTTGAGAAATTATGTGTCCTAGAAAAGAAATTTTCTCCAGCCAAAATTCGCACTTGCTGAACTTGGCGTACAGTTGATGGTCTCTTAGGGTTTGTAAGACAATCCTCAAGTGTTGCTCATGCTATTCACGTGTCTTGGAATAGACTAGAATATCATCGATGAAGACTACTACAAATCGATCCAGGTAGGGCTTAAAAACCCTATGCATTAAATCCATGAAGGCGGCAGGAGCATTGGTTAATCTAAAGGGCATAACTGCAAACTCGTAATGCCCATATCTCGAGTTGAAGGCGGTTTTCGAAATGTCTTCCTTCCTGATTAATAACTGGTAATACCCTTGGCGGAGATCTAGTTTCGAGAAAATCACCGCTCCCTGCAACTGATCAAACAACTCATCTATGTGGGACAGTGGCTACTTATTCTTAACCGTAATATTATTCAGGCCCCGATAATCGATACACATCCTCAAACCACCGTCCTTTTTCTTCACAAACAGTACAGGGGCTCCCCAAGGAGACCCACTCTCTTGAATGAATCCCCGCTCCAGAAGGTCCTGTAATTGCATTTTTAGCTCATTGAGCTCAGCAGGAGCCATTCGGTAGGGTGTTTTTGAGATGGGTGAGGTTCCAGGTAACAGGTCTATTTTGAATTCTATTTCTCTTTCCGGAGGTAGAGCTACTAACTCATCAGGGAATACATCCGAAAATTCTTTTATCACGGCCACATCCTCCACTTGTAACTTATCCGTGGGGGTATTAATCAGAAAGGCTAAAAATCCTTGCGCCCCTCTACTTAACAGTTTCCTAACCCGAATGCCCGAAATAAAAGCAGATGAGGCTAACCTACCCCTTATATCCAACCTTAAGGTCGCCTCACCAAGAATGCGGAATTCTACCACTTTTGTTTTACAATCCAGTTGGGCATTATACTTGGCTAGCCAGTCCATACCCAATATCACATCATACCCCTTAATGACCAAACTTATCAAGTCCCATAACAATCTCTTCTCTCCTACCCACACTTCACAATCCCTATAAACCATACTAGTAACCAAACGTTGATTCCCCGTAGGTGTACTAACTTCTAGGTCGTATGGTAAACTAGCAGGTTTTATATCGATGCCACACATGAAATCAGGGTTAACGAAGGAATGAGTGGCACCAGGATCAATTAAAACTTTGGCAAAACGGTGGAAAATAGGGATCGTACCTTCTACGACCTCTGAGGAATTTGGGACCTGTCGAGATTCTAACGAATATACTCGAGTTGGCACCTTAGGTTTCGTCTCATTCCCCTTATCCGGTCTCGTATTGGTCTTTGGCGCGGTTTGAGTTCCCTTTCCGTCTTGCTTTAAGAGTGGGCAAGTAGCAAGCTGGTGGTCTGCGCTTCCGCATCGCAGACATTTGCCTCCCTTCTTCCAGCAATTATCTTCAGAGTGATTCGGCTTTCCGCAGTACCCACAAGGCCCACGGGACGCCGAACCTGAACCCTTCTGGAAGTTTCCGCCTTGGCCTCTCCCGGTTGAGCCACCCCTGGTCTGAGCCCCTCTGCCGAAACTCGTCTGTCGGCCACCTCCAGCTCCTCGTCCCAACTTGGAGGGGGTACCTTTATCCCCTTGCCCGGAGCTGCTTCCAGGAAAACCCCGCTTCTTCGCCTAAAAGTTTCGTACTTGTACCCTGGCGCTCTCTACCCGTTGGGCCTTCCCAACGCCCTCGCTAAAAACGTTAATCTGGGCCACCGCCAGGTCCTTCTGAATTTCCACGTTCAGGCCCTGGATAAAACGCCTAATTCGCCGTTGCTCCGTCATAATCAACTCAGGGGCAAATTTGGATAAGCGCGTGAACTGGCTTTCGTACTCCGCGACAGACTGAGCCCCTTGGCGGAGTCGAATAAACTCATCTTCCTTCCTCTCCTGAACTAGAGGAGGGAAAAATTTCGCGTTATACTCTCTCATAAAATTTACCCAAGTCCTGGGCGTTTGTTCCCGCTCCCATTTTTACCGAATGACATTCCATCAGGAACGGGCCGCCCCTTCCAACTGGAAAATGGCAAAAGTCACCTGCCGTTCTTCGGTATAGTGCAGGGCAGCGAAAATATCGACCATCTTCTCGAGCCACCTTTCGGCGACATCCGGATCGGGTCCCCCAATGAACTTGGGTGGAGCAAACTTTTGAAATCGTTCAAGAGCTCTGTCTTCGCTCTCGACGTGATTGCCAGGGTTTCCGGGGTTTCCAGGATTAAGGTTTGGGTTTTGGCCATGTTGCTGCACCACTTGTGCCAGCAAGTTGGTCATTTGCTGCATAGCGGCAGCTATTTGCACGTTGGGGTCAGGATTAGGTCCAGATAAGGGTTCCCCAGTACCCCTGTCTGGCGTAGGTTGCCTATTCCTGCGCCCACGCCCCCGTCCACTACGTGTGCCTTCCATAAAATCTATTTGATCTAGACAAACGTACTAGAACAATAAAATGACAATGCATGTAAATAGAATCCCAAAACTTTTACACATATATATATACATTCCAAACAAGACAACATCACACATATAAACAACCAGTCAAGTCAAGTACAGTCAAGTCAAGTACAAACATGGACAATCCACGGAAGAAAAGCCCCATCAAAAGAAATATACACGTAGCTAACCCAAACGTACAAAACGATTAGCTAAGGCTCTTCTCCCTATCCGCCCTATCCGCCCTATATACAAAACAAAACTATCCCAAAAACTCTAGGAGTCGTGACCTAGTCCGACGACGACGAGCTAGTAGACCCACCCGACGGAGTGGATCCAACCCCAGCCTCAGGCCCCGTACATGAGTCCTCGTCACTCACGCTCTCGACCACGTCGGCGCAGAGGTTTAGGATCGAGGCGGCTCAAACTTTAACCTTTCGAGCCCGCTTAGTCTCACGCTCACGGGTCTCCCTAAGCTGAGTGCAAAGGTCATCAACCCTATCCTCTACCTCAAGCACGTCATACTCCAGACCCTTAATGCGCTCAGCCTGTTTCTCATTGGCCGCCCTAAGCTGGTTCACCTCGGCCTCAAGCCTAGCCTTATCTTCGGCCAACACCTTACGCTCCTCGGCCACGGCCAACACCAAGGCGTTAGGGTAGGCGTACTTGTGTCGACACTCGCAACGTCGGAGGCGGTTAGCCGGGCTCCAACGCACAACGGCCCCTCTGGGCCGGATCTGGTACGGAATCACCGGAAGCACCCCACGGGGTAGCTCTCCAGCAGGGGGACTACTAGGCTCACCATGACCGTCAATCCTACACCAAAAGAAGAAATAAGCATAATAATCTTAAAGGACGTAACCAAAATAATCCTCAAATCAAGCATTTCTAATACACCCAGGCCAATTCAAACCTAGGCTCTGATACCACCTGTGACAGCCCCACCTTCCCCTAAGGCGAACCAAAGGGGTTAGCGGACTGCCTGCCCAACTCTCGCCAGGACTAACAGTTCAGTTTAAAGCGATCTAATAAGTTCCGAAACTTACAAAAGCGCGTAAACAAGTCAAAATGTCAAAATAAAAAAAATGAAATCAGAGTCGGTCATGAATAGTAACCGACACGTCAAACCCAACCAAGCCTCAAACAAACATTTATATGTTGAAATTAAGCATATACAATCCAAAGTGGCATACAAAAGTATTCAAAAGTGAATACATGTATGGTTTGCCAAATCAAAAGAGAAACGGACTCAAAAGTACATTTAGGGTTTCTAGGAGTTATACAAAAGATATGTCCATCTAGCTCAATTCGGCAACCAACTATCAATTGCAGTCCAAAAGTATTTATTTTCCTGTAAGGAAAACAAAAGGAATAGGGTGAGCTTACGCCCAGTGAGATAATACCACTCAAGCAGCAAAGTTTACATAAGTATAAAGCTTTTCATTCCAATTCATCAAAAGTAAGCAAAGGCACACATCAAAAATGGTGATAAAAGGATACGGGCGGCTCTCAAGAGCCCTTTTCCTTGTTTGCATTCTTGATCGAACCTCATTGACTCTCCGTCAATGTTTCAAAGTAACCAACCGTAGACTCAACTTTACTTTCATTCCTTCCACCCAACATACCCCTACCGGACCCGAACTCCAAACACTTGCAATGTGGTATTACTCGAGTATACCGGAATCAAAAGTCTCTCATACTACAAGATTCATTAATTGGCACGACCAAGCCCTCGCCGACTCGATTCAATCAACTACCAATGGGGTTGAGTTCAATGATAACAATCATGGTCGTTGGATACTTGTCCAAACGACACCAAGTCAAGTACTTTCATTTCATGTAACATTCAATGTAACATGATAAAGAATGATATAAGGCATAAAAGTGAGAGTGATCAAGTACACCCTCACTTAAATCAATATCGAAGGTGCAATAAACATTCAACACATCCAGATCAAATATCAAAGCCATAGAGTAACACACAAGTGAGTAGTACACTCACCAAGCTTGAAAATGATATTTCATGCACCTCCGTCAAATGAGCGTCGTGAACCACCATCACTCCCTAAAACATGCAAACAAGTACAATGAGACTCGATAACGAGTCATAAACCAATGCCAAATACTACCAAAACAGGGTTCCATAAGCATACATAAGCATTAGAGGAAACCAGAAAAATCCGGAAATGTAGTTAAGTGTTAACCCGAAAAAAATAGTTTTTGACATCATTTTGCGGTTTTGGTACCAATGGCACTACGATTATCGGATGGAGGTACGAGATACACTGTTTCGAAGCTAAGAGATAGGGCTACAATGTTACAGAAGGTCACTCAGCCCAGTTTTGAGTGTAACCAGGTCAAAAATGCAATCTACTACACCAGAACCGCAAAAAAAGGTTCACAAATCGCATTCTGGTGTAAACATCATAAATCAAACTACCTAAGTCCAAATCCAGAAATTCCAAAGCCATCCGAAAGCTAAGACACAAGGCTACATTTAATCAGAAGAAATTAACAACCATTTCTGAAGCATTCCCAACCAAACTAACCCATTACAGAAGCAATTCTCAACTTCGGGTAAAACCAGGGCAGCAAGGGTAATTCCGTCTGTTCTCAAGCTACGCTACTCCAATTGACCTGAAATTTTGTAGGCATATCTAAAATATCATTCCCTACAACTTTCATGTTTTAACCCAAGGCCAATTCGGCCTCTAACTATGTGCTACAGTGCCGGGCAGAATGAAGAACAATGAAACCCTAACTTTCCAATTTTCTTTCCAAAACAGAAATTGCTTGCAATTAACCACTTTTTCCACCTTCTAACTTCCTTAAATACCATTTCCAATCATCATACATGGCTACACCATAACAATCATATTAAAACAGAAATCACATGATTAAATAGGAAAATGTCATCAATCTCAACCCAAATCATGAAATAGCACCAATAATCATCACCTCAACTCACATAAGTTACTAATTAAACATTATTGGAAGGAAAAGAGTAGTTCCTTAGTCACTCACCTTATAACACAAGAAAGGAAGCAATTCAACACCTTAGCTTTCCAAACAACTTCACCAATCACCTCAAAATCACTAAGTGGAGGAGTTTTATGGGGCAATTACAAATTTAACCGGTTGAAATTGAAGATTGAGTAAGTTTGGAGCAAAATTTTGGAGAGCTTTTCTTTTCTTTTCTCCTTAGAGAGGGCCGGCCATGAGCTTGCAAATTTTGGGGATTTTTGGGTCAACTTTTTGAGTTATTTTGATAAATTGGTAAGAGAATGAATAGTGGTAAAAAATGGTAATGAATCTCTAAGTGACACTTGTCACTTTCATTAATTGCTTGCCTAACTTTTGTCTCTCTTACACCAATCCACTTGGTAACCTCTAATTATCTCATAACACCCGGTAAATTAAACCCAGTATCCAAAACTTAACCTAGTGGGCCGAATTTTTCCGAACTTTCCGCACTAGCGGGTCCCACGTCCGGTATACGCTCTTAATTTCTTAAAACCTAACCAATACGAGAAAACTCACCTAAAAACTATATCTGCTCCTTAAAAGTATCTAGAAATTTTTCTAATCACGAAAATGCAGAAAACAAGCCATTGAATATAATAAAACCTAGGAAATGGAAAAAAATTACGGGTTCTCACAGTAAAACACGAGTATACCGGAAATCCAGAGTCTTCAATACCCATAGATTCCCCAGGAACAGGCACCCATGGATTGTCAAATTCCTCGACCAAGCCCTTGCTGGCTCGATTCAATCAACTCCCCATGAGGTTGAGATCAGATTTAACAGGAAGGTCGTTGGATGCACTTCCAAACGACGTTATAACAGGTGCAGGTAACAGATTCAAGTATATACAGGAAACAAGTCACACAGACCAGAGAGCGAGTGTGATAAAGTACACTCTCATCTCGTACAAAATAAACAGTCGGGAAATACATTCAAATAGCAATTTGCAAGTACAGATAACCAGTTTAGCAATAATTCAGGGAAGTGGTACACTCACCGATTCAAGTACAGATACTTCAAAAGTTTTCACTTCAAACTGGTTTTAATCGCCAAGAAACCCTAAAATCATCAAAGTAAAACAATTGAAGGTTTCACATCCAAAATCGAGTAAACGGAATGCACAAGTGAGGCTCGACTACATGTCGTATGCTTTTCCATGTTAAGTACTAGTACAAAAGAATAAAATATGACTTTTGAGCAAAAAGATAACAGTTTGTCCTAGGGTTACAAACAACCCCCAAAACCCTTCATTTGTACTAAGATCAACTCAACCTGAAGGAATCGCGTAGTCCTAAAATTTTAGGCAGCATGCCCTCTGTATTTTGCTATATTCCAGCCATTTATGGCTTCATTATTTTTCCTCAACTCAATCCAATCCAACACATAAGAAATCTCAATACAATAGCCCTTCAACTAGGCTCAAGTTCATCCAAATACAAAGCAAGTCTAGGAATGCAACTGGAAATCAAGTTTTAAGGACAAAAGCTAAATAGCAAGTTTGACGTCTCTTAGCGTATCGGTCATAACCGAAGCTACGATTATCGGATTAGGGTACAATTTATACCGTTTCGAACCTAAGATAAAAAGCTACAACTTTGATGAAGACCACACAGTCCAGTTTGTTGTGTATCTAGGTCAAATTTTCAAATTACAGAACCAAAACCTCACAATTAGACTAGTTAACCACACTATGATTGAACGACAATAACTTAGGTTACCGAAGTCCGGTTGAGGTGTATCTTATGGCGTTTCAAAGCCAAGACATGTACCTACATTTATTATGAAGGTCTACAATGCTAAATCATGCATTTTCATGGTCAAAAATGGAAAACTCCACGAAAACAGAAATCTGTCTGCAAAACAGGGTTCATGGGCAGTCAAGGGTATTTTGGTCATTTCACATGTTACAGTGCTCCGATTGAGCTGAAATTTTGTAGGCTGCTAGTTAACACCATTTTCTACAACTTTCATGTTTTAACCTAAACCTGAATCAGCCTCTAACAGGGTCAAACAGAACCGGACAGAACAGGGCAAATTGGAACCCTAACACTGAAATTTTCCGCACAAGCTGAAATTTTCCGCAAATAACCGCAATTAACGCACAAGAAATCCATGTAACACAATTTAGAGCCATCAATCCAAGGCCAACCATAATCATCATATGAAAACAGAAAAATCCCAAAAAAAAAATCAGAAATTTAGTTAACTTCACTTTAATCCATGAAATCTTCCATAAAATCACCTAGTTAGCTACCATAAGTCACCAATTGACCATTATTAGGAACAAAGAGTGAGTTCCAAGCAAAATACCTTAACTCCTCAAGAAAGGTAGTAGCTTAGGAGTTTTTCTTCCAAAATTCCTTAGATAACACTCTTATGGAAGGGTTTGCGATTCTATCGGTTGAAACTCCAAATTTTAGCAAGAAATGGAAGGACAAATTGAAGGTTCTCTCTTGGTTTTTCTCCTTACAAGGGCTGGTCAACAAGCATAAGAAATGAAAATGATTTTGGTCAATTTTGAGGTTTAGTAAAGGTGATGAAAATTAGTCAAAGTCCAACTTGCAATAGGGTCATGACACTTGGCACCTTCTTAAGTTATTCTTATCCCTTTGTCTACCAAGCTTAACCTAGATAACTATCCTCTAATTATCTCCTCACACCCTGTAAAATAATATCTCTCAATACCAAACTTAACCTAGTCGTCAAAATTTTATCGCACTTACCACGCTAGCGGGTCCCACGTCCTATATACACTCCAAAATTATCATGAGCTAACCAATACTAGAAAAGGATTTAAAAACTATATTTACTCATAAAAATCTCTGGCAAATCAATATATTAGGGTATAATGAAGAAAATGCATGCGAGAAAATAAAATAAAATATTATAAAAGAAAGAGAATTTACGGGTCCTCACATGCATATTCAAGGTAATATCTATGAAACACTTGGGATAGGTAAGTCACTTCCATTTCTCACATCATTAGATCATGTGGCTTTTGCTATAAAGTCACCATTTAATGATCCACCACGGCCTAAAATGGTGGATTATTCTTTAACTAAACCTCCTTGAAAAATGAGGTGAAATAGTCAAGTTAATGACTATAAAGAAGCGCTTGTTGGGAGGCAACCCAACGATTTCTTGTTTTTAGTGAGTTTAAGTTGTTTAATTAGTGTTTTTGTGTATTTTATAGGTGGCAATGGCAATGGTTTATGCAATTTGTTTCAAGTGCAAAAAAGCTTATAAGGAAGCAAAAAGGGAGTTTTCTTGTTCATTTGATCCAATTCATGCATTTGAAGTGCTTAATTCTAAAGTTATATTGATGCATGGTTTCATGTTTCAAGGAGCAATTGGTTGAGAAAGCACATTTGTAATGTTTAAGGTGAATTTTTCTTGAAGAAAATGGAAAAGGTTGAAAATTGGGTAAGTAAAAAAATTTTGCAAATGGAAAACGGAAGGAAAACTGCAGAAATAAAAAATTTCTGCAGTAAATCCGGCCAGGAATCCGGCCAATCATGGCCGGATTAACAGAGGAAGGAAACAACAATTTTTGAAGCTACCGCCTCATATCCGGCCGGATATGCAGTGTTAAAAAAAAATTTTGCTTAGCCAGAATCCGGCCGGAAACTGGCCGGAATTGCGGACAAAGAGGAATCGGCTGGATTCTGGCCAGAATTGCGGACAAAGAGGAATCCGCGCACGGATTCCTCATTTTCTTCCTCTCTTCCTTTTTCAACCTTCACACACACTCACATCTTAAACACACACTACTCCTAAAATCCATCTTTTCATCATCCAATCTCCAAACTAAATACACCAAAACACTCCCCTTTCTATTGAGAGTTGATTTGATAGATTAAATTCCTTCAAAAACAAGTTTTAATTCGGATTTGAGCTTGAAAAGAACAAGGGTTTCAAATTTTTGAACTCTTCATTTGAGGCCGAATTGGAGTGAAATTTTTGGGGGTTTCTTCACCATTTGCATCATTAATCATCTACCAACAAGTTTGAGGTAACAAATCTTCACCAAATGTTGTCATTTGAATTTTGCCAATTCACTTTTTTCTATTTTTGGGCAATTTCAAATTTTTTTTCATTTTGTGAACTTTGATGCTTTTTATTATGTTTATTGAGCTTATTGATGATTACTGGTAATGTTTAAATCATGGGTTTGTGATTATTTGGTGAATTTAGCAATTTTTAGCTAATTTTGAGGATTAATTTGATTTGATAATTATTAGCTAAATTCTTGAGCTAATTGGATTGAAGAAAACTGTATGAGATTAAGGGATTGCTCTAGGATATTTACATGCTAATTTTAGGATTAATTTGCGTGAGGACCCATAAATTTGCTTTATCTCATAATATGTTATTTTCTTTTCTTGCATGCATTTTCTTCCTGAAACCCTATTATATTGCTTTTTATGAGATTTTTATAAGTAAATATAGTTTTTAAATCATTTGTCATAGTATAAGTTAGTCTTGATAAGTTTGAAGTGCGATAAAATTTTGACGATTAATTGAAGTTTTGTATGAAGAGATATTATTTTACAAGGTGTTAGGAGATAATTAGAGGATAGTTATCTAGGGTAAGCTTGGTAGACAAAGGGATAAGAATTACACTTCAGAAGGGCCAAGTGTCACGATCCGATTGGAAGTTGACTTGTCTAACTTTTCTTTCACTTTACTAAAACTCCAATTTTGACCCAAATCATCTTCATTTTCATACCTCCTTGGCCGAACTTCCTATTGAGAAAAAATAAAAGAAAGCTTCAACTATATCTTCCATTTCTTGCACAAATCTTGAAATCCAACCGATTAACTCTTGAATTAGTCCACAAAATTGACTTGCTAAGGGAGTTTGAAGGACTTGGTGGAGTTGTTTTGGAAGAAAAACCCTTAAGCTATTACCTTTCTTGAGGAGTTAAGGTATTTTGTTTGGAACTCACTTTTGTTTCTAATAATGGTCAATTGGTGACTTATGGTAGCTAATTAGTTGATTTTATGGAAGATTTTATGGATTAGAGTGAAATTAGCTAAATTTCTGATTTTTGTGAGAATTTTTCTGTTTTCCTATGATGGATTTGGTTGGGCTTGAATTGATGGATCTAAATTGTGTTAAATGGATCCCTTGTGTGGTAATTGCGATTGTTTGCGGAAAAATTTCGGTTTTGTGCGGAAATTCCAGTTTTAGGGTTTCAATTTGCCCTGTTCTGTCCGATTCTGTTTGACTAGGTTAGAGGCCGAATTAGCCTTAGTACAAAACATGAAAGTTGTGGGAAATACTGTTAAATAGCTGCCTACAAAATTTCAGCTCAATAGGAGTACTGTAGACCATGAAATGACTGAAATACCCTTGACTGCCCATAAACCCTATTTTCGCGGACAGTCTTCTGTCTTCGTGGAGATTTCAATTTTTGACTCTGAAAATGCATTATTTAGCTTTGGAGGTCTTCATAAGAAATGTAGGTATATGTCTTGGTTTCGAAATTCCATAAGATACACCTCAATCAGACTTCGGTAGCCTAAGTTATTGTCGTTTAATCATAGTGCAGTTAACTAGTCTGATTGTGAGATGCTGGTTCTGTAATTTGCAATTTTGACCTAGAGACACTACGAACTGGACTGAGTGGTCATCATCAAAGTTGTAGGCCTTTATCTTAACTTTGAAACGGTATAAATTACACCCCAATCCGATAAGCGTAGCTTCGGTTGTGTCTGTTCCGCTAAGAGACGTCAACCTGTTATTTAGCTTTTGTTCTTAAAACTTGATTTCTAGTTGCATTCCTAGACTTGCTTTGTATTTAGATGAATTTGAGCCTAGTTGAAGGGCTATTGTATTGAGATTTCTTATGTGTTGAATTTGACTGACTTGAGGAAAAACAATGAAGCCATAAATGGCTGGAATATAACAAAATACAGAGGGCATGCTGCCCAAAATTTTAGAACTATGCGATTCCTTCAAGTTGAGTTGATCTTAGTAAAATGAAGGGTTTTGAGAGTTGTTTGTAACCCTAGGAGCAACTGTTATCTTTTTACTCAAAAGTCATATTTTTATTCTTCTGTACTAGTACTTAACCTGGAAAGGCGTACGACATGTAGTCGAGCCTCATTTATGCATTCTATTTACTGGGTTTGTGTATGTACGACCTATAATTGTTTTATCTTGATCATTTTAGGGTTTCTTGGCGATTAAAGCCACGTTGGGTAAAAAACTTTTGCAGTATCTGTACTAGAACCGGTGAGTGTACCACTCCCCTCATTTGCTGCTTAATTTGGTTTCTGCCCCTGCAATCTGTGATTTAAATGACTGCACTATCTGTTTATTCTGTTTGAGATGAGGGTGTATTTTATCACACTCGTTCTCTTCTCTGTCCATATGCCTATTTACTGTGTATAATCTGTTAACTGTATCTGAGTCTGTTCGGACGTCATTTGGAGGCTGGTATCCAACGACCTTTCTATGACCTCTGAGCTCAACACCTGTGGCAAGTTACTCAAGTCGGGCCGGCAAGGGTCTGGTCGATTAGATAGCGAACCACGGTAGTCTGTTCTAGGAATCTTTGGGTATTGAGACTCTTGATTCCGGTATACTCGAGTATTACCATTGCTGTTTCTGTTCGGCGTTCGGGCCCGGTAGGAGTATGTTTGATGGACGGAAAATTGGTGTAAAGTGGGGTCTACAGATATGTTGGTTCTATTTACATTGACGGAGAATCAACGGGTTCGAATCAAGTACTGCAAATGGAAATCTGGCTCCTGAGAATCACTTGTATCCTTTCCCTTTGAATCACTGTGTCTAACGGCTTTCCTTTACATCTGGTATATGTATTTGATTGGTTAAACATGAAAGGCCATGATTTTACCCCCATATGTTTGGTACCTCATTGAGCGTAAACTCACCCTTTTCTGTTATCTTTGTTTTCCTTACAGGGGACAAACTTGAAAATCACGGTTTTGGAAGAAAAGGGTCGAGCTAGTATATATGTCATGTTGTTAAGCTCTTTTAGAAACGAAGCCCTAATTGTATTTTGTGCAGTTTGAATACCTTGGATTGCACTGTATGTTAAGACTCCAATGTAAATATATGTATAAGTGTTTAACCTTGTCTATTAAATGTATTCCGTTGAGACTACGATTTTATGGTTTGGTAAGCATGTTCTCACCTTAGTAGTTTCCGATTGTTCGTTTTCTTTGGATCCAATCGCGCATACTATATTGGGTTTGTGTGAATCGACTCCGTAGTCCTGGCGAGAGTTGGGCAGGCGGTCCGCCGAACCCTTTGGTTCGCCTTAGGGTGAGGTGGGGCTGTCACAATTTGCCTATCTCTTGATTTTTGGCATGTTTATTCTAGAATTTTTGGTGAAAAGTGAATTAATGACCGTTTAAAACCTAAAACTCATAGTTAAGGTGCTATTTAGCATTTAATTATGTTTATTTAGGTCATTAAGTTGGGAGTGAGTTGTTTGTGTGCTTAAGTGTTTCTTCTAATTAATTGGATATTATATGCTTAAATGTTTTATTTGGAGAAATTATAGGAGCAAGAGTTGTTGATAACCACTTTGGACACTTACTTATGGTATTGATTGCTAATTATCATGTAAGTAAGTTAATGAGTTTGTCTCTTTAAAGATAGAGGTAAATGCAACTAAGTGTTTGTTATCTTCTATTTAACAATGTACCTATTAAATGAAGTTAACATTTAATAATTTTAATTAGGTACAATGGCTTGCACAAAGAAAGGTGCGGTGAAATCTCCACCCCCCTAATAGGAGAAGAGAAGCTTCGACGTCTAGACCACCACGCATGAAAGGAAAAGCAAGTCGACGTCTAGTGCTTGAGGACGAGCCATCATCCGGAGAGGAGACTCAACTACAAGAGGAACAAGGGGAATAAGAGGAGGAAGTCCCATATGATAAGTCGCGCTTCACCTCCGCCGAAAATGAAGCCTGGTACAATGCTAAGAGGGGAGCTAAGATATTGGTGGAGAAGGATGTCACTCCGGATGTTGAGGAGGTATACCATCTCAAGGCCTCATTTGCCAAATTGGGATAGGAAAACTTCTTTAACATCCCAAACTTCTATTATGAGGAGTTTATCTGAGAATTTTATACAAATGTGGAGGACAAGAAGGTTTTTCACTACAACGCGAACGTTATTACCAGTACAGTGCGAGGGAGAAAAGTTCGAATCCATAGAGCTGATTTCGAGCGCTATCTTCATGTTTCAGATGTGGGGTATACGGTAGATTTGAAGAAAGCTTTCTGATAGGTTGCGATTTATTCAATTATTTTATTATTAATTTCTCCTATTATCTAACCCGATGTAGATTAATTATTAGATTCTACTCACTTTTCGTAATTTGCATTTATTTCAGAAAGTAGATAAAAAATACCATAACAAGAGCCAATTTGATGATTTTCAGAAAAGAGCTCAAAGGGCAGGCATCCAGGGGTATTTTTGGAATATCAAGGCGTGACCTTTTTTTGGTAATTTGCGAAAGACAGCATAAAAGGAGGAAAGGAACGAAGGGCTGGGGAGTCGTCCTCTCCGCAAGGGGGGCTGCCGCATAGGAGCCAAGCATTAGAGTAGCTTTGACTTTTCCTTTCTTAGCTTTTAGTAGTAGTTCTCTCGTTGGTGATGACAAGGAAAAACAATGGCCTTCCTTTAGCTTTCTTTGACCTTTTCCTTTCGTCTTTTGTGGTTGCCCCCTACGCATGCCAGGAGCTTTTCACCAATTAAACGAATTGAGTTTTTCCTAGTTTCAAAGTACAATGGCCGCAGTTATTCCTTCAATTTCCTGTGGATCTTGTTCATCAAATATGAACTAATTTCCTCACTCTAATCAAGGAATAACGGATGCTTTGGGTCGCCTAAAATTGTGAGATCGATTTAATTTTATCTTTTCCTTTTATTTATTGGTATTCGCATATTCCTTGATTGCAGTACTTATGATTATTTAATTAATTGATTGTCTTGGATCCGGATAATTAGTTAATTTGGTAATCTATTGTCAATTAAGGCATTTAAATCCGTAATTGTTTAATTGCCTTGAATTAATGACAACTGGCACGATTGGGTTTGTGTCAGGAGGATACGCGGGCTAATCTGAAATAACCCTGGTAGTGTGTTATTTGGTTAGAATAGGGCTCCTCTAATACGTAAGGCAATTAGGGAATTAAATTTTACAGGCGTACCTAAGATTATTTCTCAATTAGAATAGTGATTAACGGGCGTACCTTAATCACCGACACAGTAAGGAGGGGTTGACTGTCATCGCTTGTTGGCAGTTATAACCTATTTATTAGTAAATAATTGGAATTGGCTTTGTATCGATGATCAATTAGGTGAACCATTGCTGAAATTATTTCTTGGCTAGAACCTTAGTTATCATTCATTTGAGTTTAGTAAATTATTATTTAATTTTTAGTAGTTCCTTGGATTTTATTTGCATTTATTTGATTGTCACTCTCTGCACAAAAACACCCCCTGGTTACTGTGAATTTGAAAAGAAATAGTTACTCCCAATCCCTGTGGATTCGACCCTGTTCACCACTATCTACAGAAATTACTTTTAGTTTGAGCAGGTTTTTATTATTGCACAGGCTGACAACCTGTCAATTTTTGGCGCCGTTGCCGGGGACTGGTGCCAGATCAATTTGTTTCTTTTTGAGTTCATCTTGTTTTTATTTTTTATTTATTTTTCTCCTATTTTTTATATAGTTTATGGCTGTTAACATTCCGTATTTTGATGATAAATTGGATTTTATTCCTGAATGGGGTTATGAGACTTGTGTTTTTCCTAATGATGGGCTGTTGCAAATTGTGGAACCTATTTTGCCTCAAGTTATTCAATCGACACATGCCCCGCATTTCAAGATAATCTAAGTGCTCCAATTGATACTTTTAGAGATTTTTCACCTCGATTTCAAACATGGTATGATCCTTACCCAAACAAGTATGATCAAGGATAGTGGGATGATTCCAATTTTAATTATGCGACCGGGCCAATGGGTTTTCAACAGCAAGAGTCTCAACAACCATCATCCATGTCAGGTATATCTCTTCAGAAATTGATTGAATTATTTGCTACTAATACATATTGATTTCATCAGGAGACACAAGCGAGCATTAGGAACCTGGCGGATCAAATGCATCAATTGGCATCAAGGATAGCGCGATTAGCTTCTCACCTTGAAGAATTGCCCTCACAGACCAACATCAACCTTGAGGAAGATGAGAGTGCAATTATCCCGCCAGATGACATGGAACTACAAGAGTTTCAAGAAAACGGATCTAAAGATGCAGTTGAAAAGGAAACTGAAATGCAAGAAATGGGACCCCAGTATCAACTTGTTCAAGAGAATGAATCCAGTGAACAATCTTCAAATGCGGTGACATCATCCATTCCTTAATCAATATTCTCCTAACTCTTATTTTTCAATTCCTGTTAATGAAATTGATTTTATTATACCAGAAAATTTTGAATTTTATGACAGGAGTAAATTAAGAGTGGCGATGGCGAAATATCTTGAACCGATAAATGCGTGTGATGGAGGAGTGAATGGAGAATGCAAATTATCGTTGACTTGTTTGGCGCCATTTACTAGTCCATGGAAGCCTGTAACTCGTGTGCCCAAGGATTACTCTATTTACGAGTGCTATCATGACTATATAAAGGATGAAGCATTAAGACGAGTCACAAGATTTTATCCTCCATGAACAAAACATGATAATGTCTAGCCAAAGACATTAAAGAAAGACGCTCATTGGGAGGCAACCCAATTTCTTTTAGTCATTTGTTCATTTTTGTTTGTTAGTTTAAATATATTTTCCTTGAATTTGACTGATTTATGGCTTCAATTTTCGTTTTTGATGATTCATAGGTATCTCTTTAACATGACGCGCCCGCGCCAACTGGGCGCGTGACACATTGCGATCTCCTGGTGCTTGGTAAAAAGGGTTCCGATCCCCTTGACGTGCCCACGTCAAGTCACATAGAGAGCTCAAGGTCAGAAGGGTTCTTGCCCTCATGACGTGCCCGCATCCAGTCACCTGGAAAACTCCTCCTTCCGTGCCTTCATGGCGTGCCCACGTCACGTTCGCGGGAAAAGTAAGTATTCAAAAAAGCTCACGAACGGTTGTTGATTGTTGGTTAATCTCTGCTTTTGAATCTCGAAAATAAAATTTGCCAATGAGACAAAAGTTTTTCAAAAAAAAATTTTAATTAATTTAAAAAATTTAAAATAAAAAATTTTTAAAATTTTTGTTTCACCGTAGCTTAGATTTTCAAAGTATAATTTTTTTTTAACTAAAAAAAAAACAAAAACAATTTCTCTTTCTTTTTTCTTTCTTTTTCTTTCTTTCTTTCTTCTTCTTTCTTTTTCTTTCTCCTTTCTCTCTTCTCCCTTGTTTCTCCCTCTTGCTCGACGCAAAACCTCTGTCCACCGTGCTCGTCGATCCGCCGCCATCTCCTCTGCTGCCGTGCGCCACCACTCTCCGTTTGACCGCCATTTTTTCGATCCACATCGCCGCATCTCTCTCTCTCTCTTTGGGCACCTAGCCCCGAGCGCTGCCCATTCTGTCCCGCTCACGGGCTCTCTCCCTCGCGCGCTTCACCTCGCCGCGCGCACCCACGTGCCACCGAGTCAAGTCGCCGCGTCAATCCCACCCTCGCACGCACGCTGCCACCACTAGCTGTCCTTTGGCAGGCGACATCATTTTCTGTCACAGCGATTATTTGGCAGTTTCCAGATGGTGGAGTACTGAACTCCAATTCCAAGTCTTGATTTGTTTTGGTGTTGCTTGTGCGATTAATGTCCAACGGGAGTCATTTGATGAAATTTGGGTGGGCTGAAATTGCATTTGTCTATTGATCATTGGAAGGCATCTCTGCCAGTGTTGTCGATTACTGAGGTTTTGTTACATTATTTCTGATATTGCCTATTGAATTGGCCCGGTTGCCGCGTGATTTACTTTGTGAAGATTGGTCCAGCACTAATTGCATTATGGGACATTCTGGCGATTGGTTCATATTGCTAATTTGGGGACCATTGTCTATGCTTTCGATCATTTTGTTTGTGCATGTGGTTGTCAAGCTGCTCGAAGTCCTTCTTTGGCCGATTGTTGACTTCAGTGGCCGGGGTTGAATACATATCTTGTTGGTATTTTTCTTTGGGTATTCTTTCTTTGATGGTGGGTGACTACAGACTTGGCGCTATTGCTCTACTACTGCTTTGCTCTGCTCTAGCAATTTCTTTGGTTTTGGATTGTGATTTGCACCAGTGGTACTAGTGGGGTAATTGGACCTCAATTGGGTACCGCTATTTGGTTGGCTGAGTTATTATTGTCAAATATCTAAGCTGTCATTGTTGAAATTGCTGATTCTGAGTTAAGGCATTAACTGGCCAACTGGAGCCATTTGTTGAGATTTTGGGTGTACAAAGTCTTGCATTTGCTGGTTGAATTGAATTATGATGTCTCAGAACTTGAGCGCGTACTTCCACTACATCGGTTTCCCTCCACCGTCCCCGTCTACCCCGTAGCCACTCAAGAGGGAAGTTTCATTGTCCTCTTCGCTTTAATTGCTTTAATCCCTCCATTGAGGACAATGTAGGATCTAGGTGTGGGGGGGGGACAGCTGTGCTAGTTTTTTCTAGTTTTTAGTTTTCAGATGTTCTTCTTTTATTTTTAGTTTGTTATTTGTCTATTCTTCGTTTACTTTTTTTTTAATGAATACCAAAGTTTGATGTTGGATTGTTGTCTCTAATTCTGCTATTGCCAAGTTTTAATAATAAAAGGGTATCAAGTTAATGTGGTTTAGTTCAGGGACTTCTCTTTGGTGAATATCAGTAATTGCTTGACTCTTTTACTTTTTGGTCAACTATTCTAGGCATAGGGAACAATTGTTGGCTTTTTCATGTGAATTAGTCCGGTTATTAACTTTAGTTCTCCATGTTTGAAAATTTGAGGCTGGCTGCTGTTACATTTGTGTTATTTTTAGTTATCGTGCTATATGGGTATAAATAAGAGTTGACTGTGCTCCGCTAGTTGCTACTACCGAGTAACCGGGAATCTTCACCTAAAGTGTCGATTCTCGCATCAAAAAGTAGTAAATGCTATGAGTACGTGGTCACGTGGCGATAGAAACTGAGTAACCGAGCTCTTTCATCTGACAAATGTCAGAGTTCGCGTCAAAAGGTTCCCATGGCTATAAGACTAAGTCTTGTGTTACTATTGAAAAAAAAAGAAAAAAAAAGGGAAAAATATGAAAAAAAAGTGATGGTTGTGTTAATGTGTGATAAAAGTCAGCTTGCCGATTTATGGATTTAATGTTGAGATTTTGGTTAATAGTTGGACCATTCGCTGATAAATGTTGACCGACCACTCCTTTTTCTTTGATTAGTTAACTTGAAATTGGAAGAGTTTATGGTTTAGAAGCTAACCGGAGTGATGTTTCTTGGACTTGACCATTGATGCTTGATTATTATTTTTCTTGGTATCTTGCCAATTTGGTGGATAGAGCAATAGGCACTATCAAATATTGGTGTTTGTTTGTTGTTCTCATGATTGAGAACAAGCGTGGTTTAGATGTGGGGGGAATTGATCGGTTACAATTTCATTATTTATTTTATTATTAATTTTCCCTATTACCTGATCTGATGTTGATCTGATGTTGATTAATTATTAGATTCTATTCACTTTTTGTAATTTACATTTATTTCAGGGAGTAGAACAAAAATATCACAATCAAAGCCAATTTGACAGTCATCGGGAAAGAATTCAAATAGAAGGTCTTCAAGGGTATTTTTGGAACAAGGAGACACAAGTCCTTTTTAGTAATTTGTAGAAGACAACAGTCAAAAAGAAGCACAAAAGGCTGGAGTCGTTTCTCTCCTGGTGGGCCGCCGCACATAAGAGCCAAGCATTAGAATAGATTAGTAATTCAATAGGTACGGGGAGTAGTAGAAGACTTCTCTTGGGCTTTGGACAATTTCGTCCTTTAGTGGGTTTGAGTCCACGTATGTTACACTTAGGGTAGAAAGAATGGGTCATCATCTTTTTTGACAGAGTAGTCTTTTCTTCCATTATTCGGTTTTCCACCGTTTCTTCCTCCCTAATTGGGAGAATGTACGTCACAACTATTTATGCAGTCTTGCATGGGATTTTTTCATCAATAATGAGCTAAACCCCTTCTTCTAGTTAAGGAGCAACGGATGCTTTGGCTCGTCTAAAATTGTGAGATCGATTTAATTTTACCTTTTTCTTTTATTTATTGGTATTCGCATATTCCCTGGTTACAGTGCTTATGATTGTTTAATTAATTAATTGTCTTGGATTCGGATAATTAGTTAATTTGATAATCTAGTGTCAATTGGGACGTTAAATCCGTAATTGTTTAATTGTCTCAAAATAGTGATAACTGGCATGATTGAGTTTGTGTCAGGGGAATACGCGGGCTAACCTAAAATAACCCTGGTAGTGTGTTATTTGGTTAGAATAGGGCTCCTCTAATACGTAAGGCAATTGGGGAATTAAATCTTACGGGCGTACCTAAAATTATTTCTCAATTAGAGCAGTGATTAACGAGCGTACCTTAATCACCGACACAGTAAGGAGGGGTTGACTGTCATCGCTTGTTTGTCAGTTATAACCTATTTATTGATAAATAATTGGAATTGGCTTTGCATCGATGATCAATTAGGTGAACCATTGCTGAAGTTATTTCTTGGTTAGATCCTTAATTATCACCCATTTGATTTTAGTAATTAGTTATTTAATTTTTTAGTAGTTTCTTAGATTTTATTTGAATTTCTTTGATTGTCACCTTCTACACAAAAACACCCCCTTTGTTACTGTGAATTTGAGAAGAAACAGTTACACCCAGTCCCTGTGGATTCGACCCTACTTACCACTATTTACAAAAATTAACTTTAATTGAGCAGATTTTTATTATTGCACAGACTGACAACCTGTCAAGAAAATTAAATAGACGCAAAATGATTGCCTTCTATTCGGTTCTTGCATGACATTCAACATGAAGATGCAGCCACACTATTGGAAAACATTGAACCAAAACAAGAAAATTTTCCATCCAAGTTGTTTGCACGAGAAACAACTATTGGACTGCATCATACTTTGTAACCATAATTTTCCTATTAAATAATCTCATGGACAGAACATTGAAACCCACAATGTTTTCTTGTCAATTTTAATCCTTAAGAATAAGGAAACCAAAAGAAATCCCATGTCTGCCAACTAAAGTTTGATCAAAATGGGACCCACTGAATTCTATGAAACCAAAACAATGAATTAATGTGACTGACATCATAACAATCATGTGAAAAGTCGAAACAGAAGCCGAAACATGAAACATATATTTGTTGGCCATGAATAAGGTCTGAAAAGTCTAGAAACCCACAATACATGATTTATATTAACCTTTTCTTCACAAACACCACATGAATTTAATCTGGATTCATGCGGCCAAAAAACAAAGTTTGAAAATATTAGATCTAGTAGATCTAATACAAATGACACAAGAGTAGACCACTCATAATTTATAATCTTTAAAATAAACTTTCAAAGACTACAAATCATGTATTTCAAACTTAACGATTCAAAATTTGATTTTGGTTGCTCTGATATCACTTGTAGGAATTTTCAGTATTCCAATATCAGATATTTGAATACAACTGTAATATAAATGCGAAAGCGTACCTGAATTCATGTTGACAAACTGGTACTTGAATCTCTAGAGATTTGGAGTGGTTTTCCAGATCAACACGTATTTGCTAATCTCTTGGGAGAGTCCTTTGATTTCTTTTTGGTATCTTTCCTGACGATGGGATATCAGGAAAGAACTATTTTGTGATACTAGAAAATGCGACAATAAGAATATGTGTTATTTGGGAACCATAACCCTATTTATAGATAACTTTTTTGTTATCTTTTGAATTCCTATTTCAACTATCATAAAAATAGAAATTACCTTTAATTTTCTACACATTAAAAACCCACATCCTATTAGATACATTAAAATCCAAATCATAATTGATCATTTTAATTGGATTTAATCTTATTTGATAATTTGCAATACATCATTATTTACGTATAAGTCCAATATTGAATTAAGAATCCAACGAGAAGAACCAAAGTCCAGGTTGCACTATGCAGAGTAGTTGAACATTGAAGTGATTTGCTAGGCTTTGAAGTTTGAAGAAGTCACTTTTCCAGAGGCTTTGAACGCATGTTGACAAAATTTGGTGCCCGGAAAAATTCCACGTACACCAAGTCATAGTCAATTATGGCCAATACTCCATAACTTAATGTTGAAAAATGAACATTGTTTTGAGAAAACGTCAACTTACAGGTTTTTCAGCTTTCATTATTAAACAGTCAGAGAACAGTTCACTCTTTTTTTTTTTTAGTAAATTACTAAAGAAATGTCACAATATTTCTTTCAGATCTCCGAAAGCAATGGGAAACAAAGAATATCTTTTACATACTTGCCCAGTTTAGCAACTTTTGGAGAAATGATAAAAAGAAAGATATCTCTGTACACACTAGAAAAATCTTCCTCTAATGAATTTGACAAACGTTGGGTTTACACGAATAAACAAAAAATAAAGAATCTAAACAATGAGTTTAGAAATCGAATTCAAGCCCTAGACAAGGAATTTCTTTTTCTGGATATACTCGAAGCAAGAACTAGATTGTGTAATGACGATACTAAAAATGAATATTTTCCTAAAATGTATGATCCTTTCTTAAAAGGTGCATATCGCGGAAGAATCAAAACAATACTTTCACCTTCTAAAACTGCGATAGACAATTTAAGAGATACAATTGGTATAAATCGAATTCATAGTATTCTTCTTCCAGATATTAATATTGATTATCAAGAATTTGAACAGAAAGCAAATCTGTTTGATAAAAAACAATTATTAACAGAAATGGGGAATTTTTTACCGTTAGCTGGTGAATTTGATATAGAACAAAAATCGAATTTAAATATGAAAGGTCTTTCTTTATTTTCAGACCAAGACCAAGAAAAAATAGATTTTGAAAAAGAAAGAAAAATTTTCAAATTTCTATTGAATGTTATTCGAACCTATCCTATTGATCAAAAAATTCAAAAAGAATCTGTTGGAATAAAAGAAATTATCAAAAAAGTCCCTCGATGGTCATACAAATTAATCACCGATTTAGAACAACAATCAGGAGAGCATCAAGAAAACGTACCGGTTGATCATCAAATTCGCTCAAGAAAAGCCAAACGTGTAGTGATTTTTACTGATAACAAGGAGAATACCGATCCTAATAAGGATAATGATACTTCGGATGAAAGAAACGAAGTGGCTTTGATACGCTATTCGCAACAGTCGGATTTTCGAAGAGGAATAATTAAAGGTTCTATGCGCGCTCAAAGACGTAAAATTGTTATTTGGGAACTCTTTCAAGCAAATGTGCATTCTCCCCTTTTTTTGGACAGGATAAAAAAATCTCCTCGTTTTTCCTTTGATATATCCGTACTGATTAAACTTCTTTTTAGAAATTGGACAGGGAAGGGGGCCAAATTTGAAATTCTGGAGTATACAGATGAAGAAACAAAAAAGGAAGATAAAAAAGAAAAGGATAAAAAAGAGGAGAACAAAAGAAAGGAACAAGCGTGGATAGAGATAGCAGAAGCCTGGGATACCATTCCTTTTGCACAAGTAATAAGAGGTTCCATGTTAATAAGTCAATCTTTTTTTAGAAAATATATTCGTTTACCTGTATTAATAATAGGCAAAAATATTGTACGTATGATATTATTCCAATTTCCGGAATGGTCTGAGGATCTAGAGGGATGGAATAGAGAAATGCATATTAAATGTACCTATAATGGTGTTCAATTATCGGAAACAGAATTTCCGAACCCATTTTCATCTTGCATATTGTCAAATGGCTCTCATAAAGTTATGGTTTCATGTAAAGTGAAAAATGGATGAAAATGACCTGTAATTAGTGCATTTTATAAACGCGTGTTGTAAAATTAGAATATTCACTTAACTGCTCATAGTTTTTTGAATATATACATGGTTTTTCTATGACGTTATGCAAAGTGATTAGACCCTTATTCTCTTTTGTCCTTAAGTAAGGTAATACTGAAATTTCAACTGATGATATTAGATATATTTATTTCCATTAACTATGCATTTTACATAAAATCACAGGAAATTATGAGCATATTTTAAATTTTTACGGCTCATGAAATACTGTGCAAAACCACAGGGGTTACCAGTGATTTATCCTTTTTTTTTTTTTTGCTTCCATTTTGCAGTTGACTTTACATTACACTTGATGCAAGTTAATCAATAAGAAGGACTTGAGCTTTCTTGTTTACTTTTTTTTTTTTGTTAAATTCTTTAAAGAAAGTGATTGTTGAACACATTGGCGAAGCTATATACATTTGACGGGTACTCCCTCAAATTTTTAAAGTTCTCTTTTATACCTTAAAATTATTATCATTTTAACCTGTTATAGTTTAATAATTTGCACCCCCTCAAATTACAAAACTTGTGTATTGCGCCCCCCCCCCCCCCAAATAAAATAATAAGGGGTACTTACTAAAATTTAAATTAATCAAAATTTCATATATAATAAGAAACAAGTGAAGTAAAATCCAAAAAATAAGAAAAAAGATAATACATGTATAAAAAGTCAAATAATACCATATTAGATTGAGAGTAATATGGAAGGGATAGCCAATTAATTTAATGTATTAAGAGACAAAAGAGATAATTATAGGGAAAGAACAACAAAGAAATGTACACTTAGAACATTTCTTCTTCTTTTTTTTTACTAAATTTGAATTACCTTATACCATTACTCTTTTATTTGGTTGATAGGTTGCATTTTTGTTATTAATTTTATGATTAATTTCCTCTTTTATTTTATTAAATATTGCATTAATTGATAGATTCTACTTATTTTTGGCAATTGGCGTTGGTCGTAGGGATTTGAAGCCAAAAAAAAAAATTAAAGACGTGATTTTCACTAGATTTGCTGTTCGGCATGGGCACGTCAAAGTATTATTCTGCACATCCAAGAAGCTCGAGATTTGGCACGTGATCTCCAGTTGTGAATGAATTGAAGTCACAAGAATCGGATGTTTCACCAAATGGATAGTCTTTTATTTCTACTAGAATACTAGTCTGTCTATCTACAAAGACTTTTCTTTTTCGGATGAGATTGTTAATTTGTTGGGATTTGGATTTCGTTTTTTTAGGAAGAGTAGTTTAGTAAGAATAGAAAACTCGAGGAACAGGAACATCGTGGTCATTCTTTTCTTTGGGTGAAAGCCTGATTAACGCGGGACTTTTTGGCTTTTCCCGTAAGAAGAAATAAGAAACAACGTTCTTCTTCATTCTTTCCCTTTGGACTTCATCTCATATTTGGAGAATGTCCGTAGCAATTAGTTTGACAATTTTGAATGCGATTTCTCCAACAGAGATCAACTAAACTCGTCATTCTAGTCAAGAAATAACAGAGAATGTTGTTCATCTAAAATTATAAAATAGAATTAATTATATTTATTTTTTTTATTTACTGGTATTCGTATATTTCCTTATTTTATTTTTTATGCTTGTTATATTAATTGAATATCCAGGGCCTAAAATTTAAATAAATCTAATAACTTAAAGCCAATTAGAGCAATTAAATCCATAATTATTTAATTATTTTAAAATAGTGATAATTGACATGATTAGATTTGTGTCAGAAGAATATATGAGCTAATTTAAAATAACTCTCATAGCGTCTTGTTTGGTTAGAACAAGACTTCTCTAATTCTTAAGACAACTGGAAAATTGAAATCTAAGGTCGTACCTAAGGTTATTTCTCGATTAGGGTAGTGGTTAACTGTTGTATCTTAATCACCAATACAGTAAGAAAAAGTTAACTGTCATCACTTATTTGACAGTTATAACTTGTTTATCAGTTAATAAATGGAATTATTATTGCATCAATGATCAATTGAATGAACCATTTCCAAAGTTATTTTTTGGTTAGAACTTATCTATTATTATTTCAATTTTTTTATTGTCATTTAGTTTTGTTTATTTATTTTATGTGAGTTATTTAAGTATACTTATTTTTATATAAAAAAATCCCCCATACTCTGAACTCTATAAAAAATGAATTTTTTCCAATTCCTGTAGATTCGACCATACTCACTGCTATATATAAAAATTTGTATTTTATTTGTATTTATTATTGCATAGGCTCGACACCTATCATTGATTGATTTATCAACTCACTCTTGGATGATATGTGATTGTGTAACTTTTTTTGGATTTGTATGCATTGCAATTTAATACTCATTAATTATGCATATAATTTTGTAATACACTAATAGTTTATTCAACTAACTAATAAATGAGTGAAAATCCTAATTCTAATTTTTACTTTTCAAGGAACATATAAAAGAGAATTTCACTAGATAACTTTGGATAGTTTGACAAATTTATTGGCCACACTAGATTTCTTAAGATTAGTCATTTTATGCTAACTATCAATTATTAATACAATAAATTACATAATATATAAGAAATTAGACATTTTTGCATTTTGTAGTTGCTCATACCACTAAGATAATTGTTTTGAACCTTAACAACTCCAGTTACCACCAATATAGTTGATTCTCAATCCAACTATTATATTGACCAATAATAGATAGTTGTTAAATATTTTAACTGGGAAAATTGTCCTTCAAGGGCTTTGAAAACTTCTTCACAAATTGATTTTCAAATATAGAATAACATAACAGTAAAATTTAAAACATCTTGTGTAAAGGCAGATGTTAAGGCATTGGCTTTGGAAAAATTTTTAGTCGAATTAATAAGATCTTGGGGTTTTTCCATGTTTTTTCAAATAAGATCCTGAGTTTGTCAATTTATTGCGAATTGGTTTTGAAAATGAATATCAAATTCTTTATGGTGGTATTTCTCGCTGGATTTTCAGCTTTTATTGATGAACATGTTTATTGTTACACTCTTGACTTGTTTTTTATTTTTCCCCTTGACTCGATTTTTGCACCCTAGGCTTTAAATATTTTGGAACTTTGACCATCCGTACCTCAAACCCAATCTTAACAAATATTTTATGAGTCTAATTCGATTTCAAGGTCTCTCATCAGTACCAAGTCAAGCACGACAGAAGATGTTAAGAGACAATTTCAGTTTTCCCATATATTTCCACCCAAATTAATTTCAAAATCCTGTTTCATATCAACTTCAGTTTTGGTGGCTTTCATTAAAAGAGGAGTTGTTAAGAGACAACATCTACCGTAGAAGTTACTTAAGGAATTCTAAACAAATTAATTAGATCTGCCCGCTCATATCAATTGAGATGGAAATTCAAGTTCTTTATCGACTGAAAATTTTGACAACAAAATCCACTTGAACGGATAGGGATATTAGCCAAGTAATTTTGAGATCTTTGTTCAACTTTTGAGTCCACCTATTTCTCCTCTTTCCTTGAAGGCTTAGATTCTAACTGGCACCTGAGCATGGTAAAGTTTAACTACACAACATCTGGGAAGTTTATCAAGAACCTTTTGCCTTTCCTAATTTCTTCATCATGCGTTCTGTATTTTGCTTCAAATGTCCAGCCAAAGTTCCAACAACAAAAATTACACAAATATACTTCCATCTCTTGCATTTCTTTAACTACTATAGTTATCGTTCAGATAATCAAAATCATAATCTCTTCCTAAATTTTAGGTAAACTAGAGGAGAGGATAGTGATATCTCGCAAGTGTACAATTTGCCTTCTTTGTACATTAGTGGACTTCAATAACATGTAGCTAGCATTCTTTACATTTTTTTCAATGTTATTTGGTTAAAACATCATTGTTTGGCTCTGTCATCAAAGTGGTACTATCTGATCAGTTGACATCTTAGGAGTGATATTGGCTCAAGACAATATTCTAGTTGGAAAAGTACAAAATGTGAAGACTGAATAATATAAAATAATCAGCAATGCAGTGAAATTTTGTCATTATTATTACAATATTTTTGGGGGTAGTAGAAGGAGTGGTTTACAGGATTATAAGTTGCTGATAGAATCATGAGGATATGAAGACATAAGAATTAAGTTGTACTTCAGAAAAAAAGATATAACCAGGATAGATACAAGGGCAAGTATTTGAGTTAAAGCAATTTCTGTATGACAACTCCACAGGCTAAAGTTTAGATAGGATCATAACTGAACTAATAATTGGAAAGCTGAACGGCATATACAATATCACATCTTTTTCAAACACTATAGTAGGACGACCAAATGATGGAAATCAAATAGACACTCAATTCAATTTAAACAAGATACATTATTTTCAAATGATGTACAGGAAAGCTCCTTTATTGCTCTTCAAACTGGGGGTGAATCAAGACTTTCAATCCATCATTTCCCATGTACCTCTGTGAATCTTGAATTTGCCTAGCAGAATCTGCAACTGACTGTGATGAATAATACAACTCAATTGCCTCCAATGTATCGATGCTTCGAAAGCTAGAGGGCATTTCCTGCAAATTTGGACATCCATCTAGCACCAACTGCTGGAGGCAAGGGAAGCTGCTACTTGAGGCACTCCATTGTTGAAGATCAGTGTTTGAAAGTTTCAAGAACTTGAGATGAGAAAAAGCCTCATCCATCACTTCCCAACGTGGTGCATTGAAGAAATTATCCTTTATTTTGAGAACCTCTAAGTTTGGTAGCATCCCAATGATTGACATTTCTTTCCAGTCTACGTAACTACCTACCAGAGTCAGCTTCTTCAAGTTTGGAGGAAACTTACTTGGTTGAGGTAAAAAGAATTTTGCCATTTTTAAAGTCTGATAATCAAATGTTAACGTTTCTAGCATTCTTAATCTGGAAAGATCAGGGAACTGAGCATGTTTCATAGCATCTGATAATGTTAAATGGCATCCTAAGTTTACAAGATTGGGCATTCTTGCCAATACCTCCTGTATAGAACTTGAAGGACGTACCTGAGAGATAGTTTGTAGATTGTACAGCACAAAGGGAGTTGAAGAACTCAAACTTGCACTTTCAAATTCCAGTTCCCCTGAATAATGCAAATGCCTCAACTTTACCATTTGCCAAATATCTTCTGGTAAAGTGACAATTTGTCCCTTTTCTGTGACAAGAATGAGGGTTTCTAGGTTCCAAAGTTTAGACAAGGGTGGTAGCTTTCGAAGGTTATAAATCCTAAGAGCCAAGTAGTTCAAATGAACAAGCTCCAGTATGTTAACAGGAAAGTGGTCCAGGATGATGTATCCTAAATCCAATACTCTGAGAAGTTTATAGACAAGCGAGTTTTTCTGCTGAAGGGAGATATCTATGTGTGTGAATTTGACATCATTTGGAGGTATGTAGTGGAAATCATAAGAATGAAAGCATTTAATATTTTGTGGGCGTGAGCTTACATAAGGTAGTTTTGCTTCAATTTCCCGGACACCTTTATAGCAGTGGTCATACAAGGTAGGACGAGAAGGTGAGAATAGAGAAATTTGTTTATGTCCACAAATTGGTTGCAGGAATAAGTTATCCTTGGCTTTCTTGACACACAAATCTCTCAACAGGTCATGGACTTGACAAGTCTTTATCCCACCATTGGACTTTCTCTTGGAAACTGCAATCAGATTTCTGTCAACAAGATCTGTTAGATATTCCTCTGCCAGCTCTTCCAACCATTTTTCCCCATTCTGTTTTACAAACCCCTCTGCAATCCATGACCACACTATTTTCTTCACAAGAATTTCATAGCCTTGAGGAAATGATCCAAGATAAAGAAAGCACGGTTTCAACCAATTAGGCAGGTGATCATAGCCGAATGCTAAGATGTCCATGAACTGCTCTTTACCACGAGTAGGTGAAGCTATGTCTGTAACTATATGCATCCACCACTCCGGTGATTTTTCTTGCTTTGCAACTCCAGCTAAAACAACAATCGCAAGAGGTAGTCCTCTGCATTTTGCAACCATTTCCTTCCCCAATTCCATCAACTCTTGGGGGCAACTTTCATCAATAAAAACTTTACTTTCAAATAATTCCCAACTTTCGTCCTGGCTTAGAAATTGCAAAACCTGAGGGGAGCTGTTTGGGCTTATTTTCAGAACAACATCCTTCGTCCTACTTGTAATCAGTACTTTACTTCCGTTGCTATCATCTGGAAAATACTTCATGAAGAACAACTTCCAAGACAATGAATCCCAAATACCATCAATGACAATCAAATACCTCTTCCCCTTGAGTAACTTGTGTAGCTTCTCTCCCATTTCGTGAGGATACATTTTATGCAGAGAGTAGTTATCATTTGTGACACAAGTCAACAAGTCATGCAACGCGTTCATTTCCTCATTTAGTTGAGGCCCACGAGTCCATGCACGAACATGGAAGTGATGAAGAACTCGTGAATCGTTATACAATCTTTTTGCAAAAGTAGTCTTGCCAATACCTGCCACGCCAACAAGGGAAATCACTTCCAGTTCCAGTTGCTTCTGTTCCCCGGTAAGCCTATCCAGCACTGCTGTTGCTTCATCATCGAAACCTACCACTTCTTCTCCCAAAACAGGGCTACTACTCTTCAGTCTTGATGAAACCTCCCTGTTTGACATAGAAGCACTAATACCATTATGAACTTCAGGGATCAATCTCCTGTATAAACTAACCTGTGTTGCCCGAAACGAAAGCTCTGAAGAATGCTGGAAAGAAATAGCAATATCTGCCCCAGAAATTCCATTGCTGTTTGCCAGAGCATTGTTGATATAAGAGTCAGTGGCATCTAATATCTTCAAGACCACGTCTCTAATCTGTCTAAGGAAGAAAGACTGGAGTATGTTGAAGTTACTGGGGGAGTCTTTCATCCTTTTTAGACAGGATTTTATGATCTTGAGGTCCTCATACAGAGAAATCACAACTGGACTCACTTCAGAAAGGATAGAATATGAGGTCTTGCTCAGCAGTAATTCAATGTCCTCAAGAAGAAATTCTACAACAATATCTACTTCATCCATCTTGTTTCTAGTAATGGAAGATCTTTTCCTGAAACCTTATGGAGATAGGATGGTAAATTGAGTTCTCAATTGAGCATTCTTGTACTGAATTGTATCCAGAGGATGAATGGTCTGCTTAGCAGTTGAATATTCAAGTGATAAGCTAGACTTTGAAGAAATCTACTTCTAGAAGCTATGAAGTTTTGGTTGACCAACCGTGGTTTGATGGAAAATTCCCACATTGCTAATTAATACTAAATAGTCATTGTTAATTTAATTATGTTGACTGTAACGTTTTGTATTTAAGTTGACTTAGTATTTTGATTCACCAAAAAAAAAAAAAAGATAGGTGCCAAAAGCACTAAACCCTCCTAAGTTTTGGTGTAATTTTCACTTTGCCCCCAAATATTATTTTTGTTGCACATTCCCCCACTGACTAACGGTTTAGCAAAAAAGATATTAGTGACCTCAAAGTAATAATTAGTATAAAAAATACTTCAGAAGAAAATCCCATTTTTGTTCTCGGGAGGACGTCCTTAAAGATAGAATCCAATTACTTAAGAAATTCCCATGCTCTTGAAATATATTGTAGAGTTAAATTAAGATCAATTCATATTGAAGATTAGTTAGTTTTTGGAATTTTATTTTAAACATCTTATCTGATAAGTTGTTGTATCAAGTAATTTGATTTGTACTTTAAAATCAACTTTAATATAATTTTATTTTGTATTTGATTTTTTAGTTTGATAAAATTTTATTTTTTGTAGCCATTATCTTTGTAGCATAGTTTCTATATAAATTCTCAACAATTTCAATGACATTAAATAAAATTCTTATTATTTGCAAAAAGTAAAATCCTTTTTTAACAATATCAATGACATGGGAACACCATGAATAATAGCACCCTTTTTAAAAAATTTTCAATTAATGTACCAAAAAATTATAACATAATCACCAAAAAAAACAATACCATGAATGCCAAGCACTATTGAATTGAATATTGAGCTCATTTCAAACTACCAAGCAATAGCAATAGCAATCGTTGAAACTACCTAGCATTTGAAATTACTAGCAATAGTAAGCCAATGCAGACGAGCAGCAGCAGTACTGCTGAACTGGGGACGCCAATTTTGTTATTGTCATAAGAGCATAAGTTCAACCACAAATGTAAGCTCGAGAATTAAATAATTTAGACAAACCAATATCCAATTACAATAATAAAAGTTCTAGGCAAATAGTTAGTTAAAGGGAATTTAAAAAATGAGAAAAAAGAATGAGAGACAATTTTTTTCAATTAATAAAGTAAAAAAAGTCAATAATAGCATAGAGGAATAAATAAGTGGATAAATTTGGATATGGCCCTCTAAAGTGCATCAAAGTGTTCGATTGAGCCCTTGAAAGTGATTACTTTTTTTTTCCGAAACGATATTTGATTATATTACTTTCAAAAGATATACAAGTGCGAGCAAAGGCTCGAATTGACTTTACAACCAGTGTGTTTAACACTGAGGAAACACCAATTCCTCATCAATTGTGATGCCTAAGGCATATATGCTGATACTAGAGCTTAGATAATTTTTATCACTATTAGTTAGACAAAAGGAGCACATATGAAACAACCCTTTCAAAAGTACAATGTCTTCCACCAGCGTAGCTATTCTGCTGTCACTTGCCTTCTAAGTTCGAATATGATTGAGGAGTTGCATATTCTTCACTTGGAATTGTACTTTCCTTTGGTGCAATGTAATTGCTTTGCATATAGCCAGCTTTAATGCTACTGCGTCGTCCAGAAGCTGTACCCCTGAGCTTCTTTCCCTTAGCGCCCATCCTATCATTGGTTCTTGGTTCCTTTCAGCTGAAGTGATTCCAATGCCTAAGATAGGTTTGTCTGTCTGTCTTGTTGCGGCAACTCTCATTTCCACAGTTCCCTCTTCCGGCTCTAATTGCTGGTCTTCATTGTTGTGAGTTGATGTTTCTCCTGTGCTCATCCTAGCCTCCTTCTTTGCTACTTCATCGAATTCTATCCATTCCTCCTGTGCTTTCTTTATAATCTTCCAGGGCTGATGAACTTTCCCCTTAAATTCCATGTCATTTCTAGCCTTCCAAATCTGCCAAAGAATGTTGACAGTTAAGGCCAAATGTTGCGATCCTGCTGTCCTATGCCTTGCCTCGATGACGGAGATCCACCATCTTTTGAAACAGCCATGATGCTCTTGCATACCGTCCCACTGGATTGGGGCAATCTGCCAGATATGTTTGGTTTGTCTGCAATTCAGTAGCAAATGCTCTACCGTCTCTACTTCTTCCCCACACCTTCTGCAAATGGGGTCACCTGCTTTGGTTCTGCCATTGATTAGCTCCCTCACAGGCAGTGCGTTATTCAAACATTTCCATAGAAATATCTTCAGCTTGTGTTTGAGATTGAGTCGCCACATTACTTTCCACATCTTGTGAGATTGTTTGTCCCAGCTTGTAGATACCTCCCTCTGACTTTCTTCTTGTGACCATTCTTTATTGGATACCAACACCTTGTACCCAGAGCTGACTGAGTACCTTCCATCTTCACCGTGTATCCAGAAGTAGCTATCCTCTCTTCCTGCGAGGCTTATTGGAATGCTCAGGATTCGTTCTGCGTCCTCCTTATTAAAATACTGGAATACCAAGTTTCTGTTCCATTTCTTCTGGATTATCAAGTCTTCCACCTTATGCAGTCTGCAATCCCATTGCTTCAAAGTTGTCACTCTTCCATTGGTAGCATCTGGGATCCATCTGTCTTCCCATATATGTGTGCTCCTCCCGTTGCCTACTCTCTTTCTAACCCCTTGTTCCACTACTTTCCTTGCTGCCATTAGGTCCCTCCATATCCAAGATGCATTGTTTGGAATTTTGCACTCAAATATGGAGCTCCTGGGGAAATATTTGGCCTTCATAACTTTACTGACTAGGAGATTTGGATTTGTAAGGATCCTCCACACCTGTTTACCTAGCAAAGTCGTGTTAAAAGCTTCCAACTCCTTGAAACCCAACCCCCCCATTTCCTTATGCTGAATTAGTTTCTTCCAGGAGCACCAATGGACCTTGTTCTTACCATTTACTTCCCCCCACCAGTAGTTAGACATGAGAGAGCTGATGTCTTTACACAGTCATTTCGGTATTTTGAAGCACGACATGGTGTATGTGGGCATAGCCATGGATACCGACTTGAGCATTGTCTCTTTTCCAGCTGCACTTAGAAGTCTATTCTTCCACTTGAGGATCCTATGCTGTATGTTTGTTCGTACAAAACCAAAAATCTGTTCCTTTGTTCTAGTAACCACCATTGGCAGCCCCAGGTACTTGCCTTGGTTTACCTGTTGCATGTTTCCCATAATTTGGCAGATCTGATGCTTCTTATGTGGACATATATTTTTGCTGAAGAATATGGAGGACTTGTCAAGGTTTATCAATTGACCTAAGCCAGTAGCATACACTTGCAGCACCCTCATCAGTTCTGTTGCTTGCTGCTCGTTTGCTTTGCAGAAGATTAGGGAATCATCTGCAAAGAACAAATGAGTAAGACTTGGTCCCTGTCTGCAAATTCTCATCCCTGATATCCTCTTGTTCCCTGCTGCCTGTCTGAGAAGGCTTGAGAACCCTTCTGAACAAAGGAGAAAAAGATAGGGGGATAGGGGATCCCCTTGTCTGATGCCTCTTCCTGGGATAACATATTCTTTAACTTCCCCATTTATAGAAAAAGAGTAGGTTACTGTCCTTAGACATTCCATGATCCAGTTTCTCCATTTGTAGTGGAATCCCATTTTGGCCATCATTGCATCCAAGAAGCTCCATTCTACTCTGTCATAAGCTTTGGACATGTCCAGCTTCACAGCCATGAACCCATCCTTACCTTGCCTTTTATTTTTGAGATAGTGCAAATATTCATGAGAAAGCATAATGTTGTCCAAAATTTGCCTACCAGGGATGAAGGCTGATTGGTTTTTGCAGATGCAGCAATGCAAGACATTTTTAAGCCTATTTGCTAAGATTTTAGCAATGATTTTATACACGGTGTTACAAAGGCTTATGGGTCTATATTGATTCAGAGAAGTGGGATTCAGCACTTTAGGTATGAGAGTGATCACCGTATGATTGACATTTTTTAAAAGATGACCATTGTGGAAAAAAGTTTGGACCGCATTTACTACATCCTTTTTGATGATGTCCCAGAATTTTTGGAAAAAGATTGGCGACATACCATCAGTCCCAGGGGCCTTTTCAGGATTCATAGAGAAAAGAGCAATTTTAATCTCCTCTTCCTCCACAGGTTTAATGAGATTTTCATTCATTTCCACTGTGATAGTGTTTGATATACCCTCAAGTACCTCAGATAAGTCCCCCTCTCCACTGCTGGTCAGGAGTTTCCTATAATAGTCGGCAACCTCAGAGCTGAGCTCGTCCTCACCCTCAGTCCATGATCCATCTTCTCTTTGCAACTTATTCATCCTATTTCTCCTCCTCCTTCCTTTGACAGTTGCATGGAAGAAATTTGTGTTCTTGTCACCCTCTCTGAGCCACTGTATCCTTGATTTCTGTGACCAATACACTTCCTCTTCCCTATAGGCTTCCTTTAGTTTCCCCTGTAGCATGGGTATGCTGCCTTTCCTGGCACTGTTATCCCTTTCCTTTAGCTCACTCATTTGCCTCTTAATCTGATCTATCTTCCCTCTTGAGTTTGCTTGGAAGGAATTTTTCCATTTCAGTAGAGCCACTCTGCAGTTCCTGATTTTTTTTGTCAGTTGGAACATTCTTGATCCTTCAGTTTGCAATTCCCATGCAGTCCTGATCACCTCTCCAATGTCCTCTCTTTTTAGCCATCTCTTTTCAAAATAGAATCTCTTATTCCTCCTACCTGGCCTTGGACGTGTGTCTATCATGATCATGCTGTGATCTGAAGCGTAGGTCTCTGTTAATGCGCAAATTAGGCAGTTTATTTGTTAATATTTTCCCCTTTATTTTGACCAAATGTTGTGATAATTTGCTAGATTCTACTTATAATTGAATTTTTGTGTGATTTCTAGGAACTTCAAGTTAATTGAGGCAGAAAAGGAGAAATCGAAGCCTAATTGAGGAAATTCCATTAAGAAAATCTTGATACAAGTTTCTTAGTTGATACTAGAAAGCACGCATCCCATTTGATAGGGAATGAAGCAGAAAACTACCAAAAAGGAGGGACTTTATGGAGAATATGGAGACTTCTAAGGGTTTCAAACCTTGGGCCCTTGAATTGGTGGGGGACCACAAAGCTAGTGAAAGATATTTGGTCATTTGGGCTCTTCAAAGAAAGCAACGTAGAGAGACTTGGAAGAAGAAGTAATTTTGGAGACTTTGTCCACATGTGTGGGGACCACCGGAGATAGCTTTTAGTCATCTTACTTTTGGCTTTTTAAGGAGAGGACGTACAGAAGCAAGAGGACACCTCTAGTTTAGCTTTTTAGTTTAGTTCTAGTTTCCTTTCTCTTGACTGGCCTCTGACACACGCCAGGTGTTCGACAATATTCCCCAACGGGAAAAACATCTTTTATTCCTTGCTTTCTAGTAAAAACGTAATGCCTTTGCAATCCATTACTTCGTGTGGTGATTTAATCATGAGGCGTGGCTAAGTTTATCTAGTCAGAGGTTAAATCGAAGCTTTGGTTCGACAAAACTGTGAGATCGAATTCATTTGCCTACGTTCTTTAATTTGCAAGTATTTATATATTTCCTGTTCACTTATGCATATGATTATTTCTTGCAATTAAATAC
This sequence comes from Coffea eugenioides, assembly GCF_003713205.1. Taxonomy (NCBI): domain Eukaryota; kingdom Viridiplantae; phylum Streptophyta; class Magnoliopsida; order Gentianales; family Rubiaceae; genus Coffea; species Coffea eugenioides. The sequence goes on along the minus strand of NC_040045.1, from coordinate 34,221,881 downwards.
TTGATCACTGTTTAATTGTGTGAGTAATTAACAGCCATCTAAGAGTGCTCAATCCGTAATTGTTGGGTAATTTTAGTGCATGTGGCAAGTGACATGATTCAATTGTAGTAGAAACTTTTGAGTTGTTGTTGTGGAAATATATGATATAGCCTAAATAAACCGAGCATGTGTGTTTGTTGGTTATAATTGGTGGCCAGTCTAATGATTAATGCTGTCAATAGGTTAAATCCTAAGAGCGTGTTTAGGACTGCTTAATTGGTTAGGGCAATAACTACAGAGCTTGTTGTGGTTATCGAATCAGGAAGGTTAGGCAGGTTGTCAGAGCTTGTTGACAACCATAACCAGTTTATTTGTAAATGAAAGATTTTATCTCTGCATCTGTGATCAGTGATTCGAACCATTAGTGGAGATTATACCTTTGACTAGAGATTTTCCTTCCGTTAATTTACTTTATATTTATTGTTATTTATTTTATCTGCGATTGTCTTATTTTTAATTTGAGCAATTAAATTAGACAGTTCCATATCAATTCCCCCCATTTTTATTTAATGTTACATTCATTCAAAATAAATTCCCAAGTCCCTGTGGATTCGACCCTGCTCACTGCTATATTCGAATTTTGTCTTTCACGTAATTAATATACTTTGGTATATCGGATCAAGCAAACTCTGGCACCAGGGTGAAGCTAGTAACCCATTGCACAGCCTAAGTCCCTGCTCCAGTACCATAGTGGACTTAATTCGTGACTTAAGAGTAGGAATTTTATTTTTGCTGGTTTGACACCCACCAAATTTTGGCGCCGTTGCCGGGGACTTGGTGTCAAAATAAATTTATTTTCTTTGAATTTTATTTTCTTTGTTTATTTTTTATTTTTATTTTTATTGTTACTGGTTTATGCCTAGATCTTCTCGTACAGGTGAACTGCAATATAATCCTGAGATAGAGAAGACTGCTCGTGCATTGAGAAAAGCAACAAGAGAACGAGCAGAGGCATCCTCCTCATCTACTGGACATAATTCAGTAGTAGATTTTGTGGATTCATTTAGTGAGACGGAAGAGATAGATAGCACCATGGCTAATGAACGGACATTGAAAAAATTGGCTGCACCAGATTTAAATCAACAGCCTCTATGCATTACTTATCCTACATTAGAGGTTGCATTTGAGTTAAAATCTGGACTAATCCATTTACTTCCTTCTTTTCATGGCTTACCAGGTGAAGATCCCCACAAGCATCTCAAAGAATTCCATGTGGTTTGCTCGACAATGAAACCTCAGGGAGTCACAGAGGAGCAAATTAAATTAAGAGCCTTTCCATTTTCCTTAGCCGATAAAGCTAAGGATTGGCTCTATTATCTGCCCTCTGGGTCAATATCCACATGGACAGACATGAAGAAGCATTTCCTAGAAAAATTCTTTCCTGCATCCCGAGCTGCAAGCATTAGGAAAGACATCTGTGGAATTCGACAATTCAATGGAGAGACTCTACATGAATATTGGGAAAGATTCAAGCAACTATGTGCTAGTTGTCCTCATCATCAAATTCCTGACCAACTTCTCATCCAGTATTTTTATGAGGGTCTGTCCCAAACTGACAGAAGAATTATTGATGCTGCCAGTGGGGGCTCCTTAGTGAATAAAACACCCACGGAGGCAAGAAGTTTGATATCGAGTATGGCTGCAAATGCTCAACAATTTGGAGACAGGCAGGATAACACAACTCGTAGAGTCAATGAGGTAAGTAATTCTTCAATAGAGCAAAGATTAGATTGTCTAATTTCTTTGGTTGAAAAGTTAGCTATAGGACAAATGCAGCAATTGAAAACATGTGGAATCTGCTATGGTTCGAGTCATCCAACAGATATGTGCCCCACACTCCAAGATGATTCGACTGAGCAGGCTAATGCAGTTGGATTTCCAGGACCACCTCAGAGGCGGTATGATCCCTATGCAAACACCTATAATCCAAGATGGAGGGATCATCCTAATTTTAATTATGCAGCAAGGCCACCAGGATTTCCACAACAGTCACAATATCAACCTAGACCTCAACTTTCACAGCAACAATCTGCTCCTAAATCAGGTATGTCACTTGAGGATATGTGAAATCTTTGGCTACTAACACTCAACAATTTCAACAGGAGACGAAAACTAGCATTCATAATTTGGAGAATCAAATGAGCCAGTTAGCTTCCACAGTCAATAGATTGGAGTCCCAATTATCTGGAAAGCTACCTTCGCAGACAATTGTCAACCCCAAGCAAAATGCTAGTGCCATCACATTAAGAAGTGGCAAAGAGTTGCCTGAGCCGAGCAAGAGAATTTCTGAACAAGCAATCGAGGAAGAGCTCGAAAAAGATGGGAATGTGTCTCAACCTAGGGCCTTAGAACAACCAGATTTTGGAGAAAAATCAACACAAGTGGTTACACCTCCGCCTCCATTTCCTAGTCGACTGGCAAAGTCCAAAAAGCAAGAACAAGAACAGGAGATTTTGGACACTTTTCGAAAAGTTGAGGTAAATATCCCTCTTTTAGATGCAATTAAACAAATTCCTAGATATGCTAAATTTTTGAAGGAGTTATGCACTGGTAAGAAAAAGTTGAAAGGAAATGAGAAAGTGCATATGGGAGAAAATGTCTCGGCAGTTCTGCAGAAAAAATTGCCTCCTAAATGCAAGGATCCGGGTATGTTTACTGTCCCTTGCAAAATAGGCAATATTAAAATTGAAAAAGCTATGTTGGATTTGGGTGCTTCGATAAATGTTATGCCTCGTTCTATTTATAATTTGATGAACGTTGGGCCTTTAAAAGAGACGGGCGTCATAATTCAACTTGCTGATCGATCAAATGCCTATCCTGATGGAGTTTTGGAGGATATTTTAGTGCAAATTGATAATTTGATTTTTCCTGCAGATTTTTATGTGCTTGATATGGAGGATGATAATTCTAATTCATCTCCAATGCTGTTAGGGAGACCATTTTTGAAAACTGCTAGAACAAAAATTGATGTTTTCACTGGCACATTGACTATGGAATTTGATGGTGATGTTATTAAATTTAGTATTTATGATGCCATGAAATATCCTGGTGAATCTCATTCAATTTTTGTTATAGATGTAATTGATTCTTTGGCGCAGCAAAATTTTGAATTTAATAATGACGATGCGTTGAAGGTTGCTATTTCTACTGGTCTCTGTCAGGAAAATTTGCAAAAAATAAAAGGGAAGTTTGTTTTTCCTTTTGAATTGCAGGAAGTTATTTTTGAATTGAATTCTCTTTGTCCAGAATTTTCCAATGTGTCTTACTTGGAATTACCTTTGTCTCATTCACAGCTTTTGCCATCTATTGTGCAAGCCCCGAAGGTGGAATTAAAGCAGTTACCGGATAATTTAAAGTATGCATTCTTGGGAGATGGAGATACACTCCCAGTAATAATTTCCAGTAAATTGACTGCTTTAGAGGAAGAAAAATTAATTCGGGTGTTAAAGGACCACAAGGAGGCAATAGGATGGACAGTGGCTGACATAAAAGGATTAAGTCCAGCCACTTGCATGCACCGCATCTTGTTAGAAGATGGTGCTAAGCCTTCGAGAGAGGCTCAAAGGATTGAACCCACCAATGATGGAGGTAGTGAAGAAAGAAGTTTTAAAACTTCTTGACACAGGTATAATCTATCCTATTTCGGATAGTAAGTGGGTAAGTCCTGTTCAAGTAGTTCCTAAAAAGACAGGAATTACTGTTATTGAAAATCCTAAAGGTGAGTTAGTGCCCACTCGAGTTCAAAATGGATGGAGAGTTTGTACCGATTTTAGAAAATTAAATGCATTAACTCGTAAAGATCATTTTCCATTGCCTTTTATTGATCAGATATTGGAAAGGTTGGCAGGAAAATCTCATTATTGCTGTCTTGATGGTTTTTCAGGTTTTCTACAAATTCCAGTGGCGCCTGAAGATCAAGAGAAAACCACATTTACTTGCCCTTTTGGTACATTTGCCTATAGACGAATGCCTTTTGGTCTTTGTAATGCGCCTGCTACATTCCAAAGGTGTATGGTTAGTATATTTTCTGATTATGTGGAGAATATCATAGAAGTGTTTATGGATGATTTTACTGTCTATGGTAATTCTTTTGATGAATGTTTAACTAACCTCACAAAAATTCTTAAAAGGTGCATTGAGACTAATCTTATCTTAAATTATGAGAAATGCCATTTTATGGTAGACCAAGGCATAATTTTAGGCCATGTGGTATCTGCAAAAGGAATTGAGGTAGATAAGGCTAAGGTAGAAATTATCAAATGTTTACCTTACCCTGCAAGTGTGCGGGAAGTTCGCTCTTTTCTTGGCCATGCAAGTTTTTATAGGCGTTTCATCAAAGATTTTTCAAAGATATCCCATCCTCTATGCAAATTATTTCAAAAGGATGTGGTATTTCATTTTGATGATAATTGCAAGAGTGCATTTGACACGCTCAAGGGATCATTGACTTCAGCACCAGTGGTTCGACCACCAAACTGGAGTCTTCCTTTCGAGATAATGTGTGATGCCAGCAATTTTGCTGTTGGTGCAGTACTTGGCCAGAAAGAGGGCAGAGCTTCTTATGTCATTTATTATGCCTCAAGGACCTTGGATGGTGCCCAGTGCAATTATTCGACTACGGAAAAGGAGCTTTTAGCTATTGTTTTTGCTTTAGAAAAATTCCGTTCTTATTTACTTGGCACTAAAGTCATTATTTATTCTGACCATGCAGCTTTGAAATATTTGCTCAACAAGAAAGAGGCCAAACCACGACTTATAAGGTGGATTCTCCTACTCCAAGAATTTAATCTGGAAATTAAAGACAAAAGGGGTGCTGAAAATATGGTTGCTGATCACCTCAGTCGTTTGATCAATAGTGAAGGACCTGCTCCCTTGAAGGATAATTTTCCAGATGAGCATCTTTTTGTAGTTCAAAAGACAACTCCCTGGTATGCTGATTTAGTGAATTATCTTGTTACTAGAATGCTACCTAATGATTTGTCTAGAGCTCAAAAGGAAAAAATTAAAAGTGATGTTAAATATTATGTGTGGGATGAACCATACTTGTGGAAATATTGTTCTGACCAAATTATTCGCAGGTGTGTGTCTGAAGAAGAGGTTCCATCAATTTTATCTTTTTGTCACTCATATGCGTGTGGTGGACATTTTGGCCCTAAGCGAACTGCAAGAAAGGTTTTAGAGTGTGGTTTATTTTGGCCAACTTTGTTTAGTGATGCATACTTATTTTGTAAATCATGTGCAAATTGTCAAAAGACAGGTAATTTAAGCCATAGAGATCAAATGCCTCTTACTCCTATACTGGTTTGTGAAATTTTCGATATATGGGGTATAGATTTTATGGGTCCATTTCCTTCCTCTTTTGGTAATATGTATATATTACTTGCAGTTGATTATGTCTCAAAGTGGATAGAGGCTAAGGCAACTAGGACTGACAATGCTAAGGTTGTAGTTGATTTTATTAAATCTCATATTTTTGTCAGGTATGGCACGCCAAGAGCAATTATCAGTGACCGAGGGACACACTTCTGCAATCGAGTAATGGAAGCATTAATGAAGAAATATGGCGTCACTCACCGGGTTTCTACGTCCTATCATCCGCAGACTAGTGGTCAAGCAGAAATCTCCAATAAAGAAATCAAGTCGATACTTGAAAAGACGGTGAATCCCAATAGAAAGGATTGGAGTTTACGCTTAGATGATGCACTTTGGGCTTACCGTACAGCTTTTAAGACCCCCATAGGTATGTCTCCTTACCGATTAATTTTTGGCAAACCTTGTCATCTACCTGTGGAATTGGAACATAGGGCATATTGGGCAGTTAAAAATTACAATATGCGGATGGATGAAACTGGAGAACACAGGAAGTTGCAATTGCAAGAGTTGGAGGAAATCCGAAATGATGCATATGAGAGTTCTAGCATTTATAAGGAAAAGACAAAAGCATTTCATGATAAAGCAATTTCAAGGAAAATTTTTTGTATTGGTCAAAAAGTACTTCTTTTTCACTCTAGACTTAAACTTTTTCCTGGTAAATTGCGTTCTCGTTGGATTGGACCTTTTATTGTGACTAATGTGTTTCCTCATGGTGCAGTAGAAATTCAAAGTCTTCACACTGACAAGATTTTTAAGGTTAATGGTCATCGTCTCAAACCTTTTTATGAAGGATTTGAAGTTAATAATGTTGAGGAGGTGACCCTTGCAGTGCCTGAACCCTCTGATTGAAGCATTATTTTGTCTAGCCAAAGACATTAAAGAAAGGCGCTGCGTGGGAGGCAACCCAAGAGTTATTGTTTTTAGTAGTTTGATTGTGTTTGTTGATTTGTTAAAAGTGATTTACGTGATATAATTTCATTGTGATAGGTAGGATCAAATTAAGCAACAGATGGATCGACGTTTGTCCCGCATGGGTCATAACCTGGCAGCTTATTTCGAGCACGTTCGTTTCCAGCCTCCTTTCCCACCGGAAACTTAGTATTTCTTCAGGGGAGTATTTCTTTCTTTCTACACTTTATTTTTATTTTTTCCTTGAGGACAAGGCAATGTTTAGGTGTGGGGGAGGGAGATCATGTTGGTTTTTAATTTCTAGTTTGGTTTTTAAAAAAAAAATGAAAAAGAGAAAAAATTTTAAGTATTTTTGGTCAGTTTTTGAGTTAATTCGTCTAGTTTCTGATTTTTCAAGACTTTTTGAGATTCGTATTGATTCAGTCAAGATGCAAGTGTGAATGGTATTCTATTGCTAGTGCAAGTAATGTGTTTTCTTGACTATTGATTCAAATGAAGGGTGTTTAAAAATTTGACATATTTTCATTTTTTTTTCTTTGTGAGCTTTTGGGCCTAATGAGCATTACATTTATAATTGCTCTATTTGCTTTGAATGAGTGATATCATACATGATTTGATATTCTAGAACTTGCTTTGTTATGCATGTCGAGACCACGTTTGAATTTGAGGCATTAATATGAGAAGGGCAATTAGGTTTAACCCTTTTGACTTTCTAAATGCCTTCCCTAATTATGTTTACCCATAGTCAACTATGTTTGAGCCTCAATCCTTCTCTTTGTTTAATAGTCATAATTGTTACCGTAAACCTTTCGTTTGAACCTTCTCATTTGAACCTTGTGTCAAAGGAATACATTAATATTCTTGCATGAAATTTCAAGTGTGTTCCAAAAGTACATTATGGTTGGCAAGTGTGATAGTTATGTTGTGCATTTAAAAAAAGAGAGAAATGAAAAAAATATACAAAAAAATATTGAAAAAAAAATGAAAAAAAAAGAAAAAAACGAAAAAAAAGAAGAAAACGAAAAAAAAATTTTGTTGTGAAGTGCACTTGTGTTGTTTTGTGATAGTTGGGCTAATGCCTAAATTGCGTTTGCACTTGCCAAATTTAGTGAAGTTATTGACACTTCTGGAAGCCAGCTACACATGTGAATGACAAAGGAGTTTGACTTCATGCAGAGTATTATTGATATTTCCTTTGATATAATTACACCTAAAATTTTCCCTTTTATCCAACCCTTAATCCAAGCCCCATTACATCCTTATTAAAAGACCCTTTGATTTTTGTATCAAGTTCATTAAAGTGGTGGAGATTTGATATATTAGCAAGCATATGGTAAAATCATTCCATGTTGTTGATTTGAGTGATATAAACATCCTTTCCATATTTTGAGTGGTTGAGTGTATACACTGCTATCCATGTGAGGTTTGTCAAGTTTTTAACATCCTCATTTTGGTGAAATTGTTGAGAAGATGTGACACTTGTGCAAGTTTATGGAGCTATTCAAGTATTTGTGATCTTGACTGTGATTTTTGGGTAGTGAATGCTTGAGGGCAAGCATTGTCTTGGTGTGGGGGAATTTGTTAATGCGCAAATTAGGCAGTTTATTTGTTAATATTTTCCCCTTTATTTTGACCAAATGTTGTGATAATTTGCTAGATTCTACTTATAATTGAATTTTTGTGTGATTTCTAGGAACTTCAAGTTAATTGAGGCAGAAAAGGAGAAATCGAAGCCTAATTGAGGAAATTCCATTAAGAAAATCTTGATACAAGTTTCTTAGTTGATACTAGAAAGCACGCATCCCATTTGATAGGGAATGAAGCAGAAAACTACCAAAAAGGAGGGACTTTATGGAGAATATGGAGACTTCTAAGGGTTTCAAACCTTGGGCCCTTGAATTGGTGGGGGGACCACAAAGCTAGTGAAAGATATTTGGTCATTTGGGCTCTTCAAAGAAAGCAACGTAGAGAGACTTGGAAGAAGAAGTAATTTTGGAGACTTTGTCCACATGTGTGGGGACCACCGGAGATAGCTTTTAGTCATCTTACTTTTGGCTTTTTAAGGAGAGGACGTACAGAAGCAAGAGGACACCTCTAGTTTAGCTTTTTAGTTTAGTTCTAGTTTCCTTTCTCTTGACTGGCCTCTGACACACGCCAGGTGTTCGACAATATTCCCCAACGGGAAAAACATCTTTTATTCCTTGCTTTCTAGTAAAAACGTAATGCCTTTGCAATCCATTACTTCGTGTGGTGATTTAATCATGAGGCGTGGCTAAGTTTATCTAGTCAGAGGTTAAATCGAAGCTTTGGTTCGACAAAACTGTGAGATCGAATTCATTTGCCTACGTTCTTTAATTTGCAAGTATTTATATATTTCCTGTTCACTTATGCATATGATTATTTCTTGCAATTAAATACTTGATCACTGTTTAATTGTGTGAGTAATTAACAGCCATCTAAGAGTGCTCAATCCATAATTGTTGGGTAATTTTAGTGCATGTGGCAAGTGACATGATTCAATTGTAGTAGAAACTTTTGAGTTGTTGTTGTGGAAATATATGATATAGCCTAAATAAACCGAGCATGTGTGTTTGTTGGTTATAATTGGTGGCCAGTCTAATGATTAATGCTGTCAATAGGTTAAATCCTAAGAGCGTGTTTAGGACTGCTTAATTGGCTAGGGCAATAACTACAGAGCTTGTTGTGGTTATCGAATCAGGAAGGTTAGGCAGGTTGTCAGAGCTTGTTGACAACCATAACCAGTTTATTTGTAAATGAAAGATTTTATCTCTGCATCTGTGATCAGTGATTCGAACCATTAGTGGAGATTATACCTTTGACTAGAGATTTTCCTTCCGTTAATTTACTTTATATTTATTGTTATTTATTTTATCTGCGATTGTCTTATTTTTAATTTGAGCAATTAAATTAGACAGTTCCATATCAATTCCCCCCATTTTTATTTAATGTTACATTCATTCAAAATAAATTCCCAAGTCCCTGTGGATTCGACCCTGCTCACTGCTATATTCGAATTTTGTCTTTCACGTAATTAATATACTTTGGTATATCGGATCAAGCAAACTCTGGCACCAGGGTGAAGCTAGTAACCCATTGCACAGCCTAAGTCCCTGCTCCAGTACCATAGTGGACTTAATTCGTGACTTAAGAGTAGGAATTTTATTTTTGCTGGTTTGACACCCATCAAATTTTGACCATATGTCTGCACTTGACTTGATCGAAAGTCTGATACCATGAATAGCTGCATAGCCCCCTGTCCAACCTTTGTTTAATTTCACCTTCAACATCCCAATTGTTACACCATGTCCACGGGTGACCTTCAAAACCAATATCAATCATCTGGTTTCCATTGATGAACTCTTTAAAATCCTTAAAGCTTCTTTCCTCCCTCCAATTCCCATCCCATTTTTCATCATTTGAGACGATATCATTAAAGTCCCCAGCTATTATCCACCTTTCTCCCCAGAGTCGTTTTCTGTTCTGTATCACTTTCCATTGCTGACCTCTCACCTGATTATCACAGCTCGCATAAAGACCAATGAACCACCAGTCAATATTAGCTTCTTGGTCCTCCACATGTGCCTCAATGGTAAAGGCAGATATCAGAACCTCTTTTATTGTCACTTCCTCTTTCCATAAAAGAGCCATTCCGCCTGCTTTGTTCATGGCTTCAGCTACTGCACACTCATCAAATCTTAACATATTTTTTACTTTTTCCAAATATTTTTTCCTATTTTTGGTCTCACACAAAAATATCATGTTTGGAGAGGAGAGGTTATTCACCTCCCTCAGTTGGGGAATTGTCAAGGGGCTCCCCACTCCTTGACAATTCCACACCAACACCTTCATTCTCTCCCTGGGGTCCAATTTGGGTTGGACCCCTCCCCCTCAGCTTCTTCCCTTTGAGTACCAGTCCCAATATTATTCTTATTTCTCTTACAGCCCCAAATTCCTTCTCCACATCCATCTCATGGATTTTCCTTTTTCCTTGATTTTTCTGATCATCATATTTATTGTTACTATCCCTTATAGATAGTCTTCTATTCCGTGGTGGCCTCAAGGGGTTCAGGATTCTTCTAATTTGCCGCAGTCCTGTATCTTTCTTCCTTTTATCACTATCAGTATCCACCTACATTATTTCAGTTTCTATTAGACCTTCGTCAGTAAGGATATGGTCCATATTCTGATGTTCAACCTCCATTTGTTTATCCTCTTGCCTTCTTTCATCTGTGATCATTGCCTCTCCAGTCTCATCAACCCCAACTTCTAGATTAGTGATGCTACTGATTCCCTCACTAGGTGTAACATCCTCCTTCTCTGTGTCAATTCGCCTCCCCATGCCTGTATCTTTGCCTAAGCCAGGTTGCATTGCATAATCTCCTAACCTGTGGGAGTAGGCTGAGTATATCTCTGTTCCACAATCCCATTTCTGTCTCTTCGTGTGGGTAATCCTGGTTCCCCTCCACCCACTCCATTATTGTCTTTCCTTGTCACTGGAGCTTCCTGGTTCTCTTTCTCCACCCATTCTCCGTTTTGAAAGCTCCAATGGTGTCTTTGGGGATTATAGTTGGCACTTGTTTGATTTTTCTGAGGTGACATTTTTCTATTTCCATGTCCAACCCGCATCCATGTACCATACTGATTATCTCTTTTCCCTTCTCCAACAACCATAGGTTTATCACATGTTCTTTCACTGTGGCCTATTCTACCACATTTATAGCAAAAGTCTGGGCATCTCTCATACTTAAAACTTGCCCATTTTGTACTCCCTGCTACCTTAACTGTTGTCCCTCTCAGCAAAGGTTGTGCAATGTCCATTAGCACTGATAGTTTGAGATGTCGTCCCTCCTTCCCACCCGTTTGTGGGATTATCACATCTCTCACTTGATGGAACACAGCTCCAATCCTTCTCCCAGCTTCTTTAGACATCCAATGTACTGGTAGATTCCAAACTTGCACCCAAATTGGTGCCAGATTAAAAGCTGTTTCGTCATCCTCTATACCTGCATACCATCTATTCATCACTAATACCTGGTTATCCAGTATCCAAGGACCTCCATTCATGACTCTTTCCCTGTCATTCTCTCCTGGGAGTATGAACTGAAAAAGGTTAGGCCCTAACTCTGCTACTTTCAAGTCTCTGGGGTAGCTCCAAGCTGTGTTAACAAAGTTCTTAACACCTGTGTAATTCGCAATCTTTTCGCCCATAATCTTCCCTATCAGGCTGCATTGACACTCCTTGATACCAATGGCAAGCTCCTCCCTACCCACATCAATAACCTGAAGTTCCTTACTCGAAAGCTCAAAGCTTTGCAGTATTTCTGCCAACTCCTCAGCCATGGGACTTATACAGAGGTATAACTGGTACACCATACACTATCACAGCAGAAAAAAAGAAAACACCAAAAAAGCTACTCGAAAAACAGAAAAGATGCTTTTTATCTATGTAAATGCAGATCTGGTAGGCAAGTAGAAAATGTAGAAAAGCACCTACCACTAATGCATAAAAGACAAAGCAAGGTAAGATCAGGTACCGGCCATGAGAAAGCCTTTATGTTTCATCACTCCACAGTAAATGTCTCTTAATTGTCGCTTTAAATGCTTCCTTCGTGGTAGATCCGGACAAAAGTTTTAGTTTTAGGTTGTCTGAGATCGTGAAGACCGCCTGCAATTTGGATCTTTTGGACCATGAAAACTTTATGACACTTTCCGGTCTCCCACCAAGGAAAGAAAAAGCTCCCTTTCTAAGAGAGAGAGAGCCCCTACTAGAGAGAGGATTTTTCCTTGAAAGTGATTACGTCTCAGTTAAATCCTCCAAACTGAGAATTATGTTCCAAACCGGTCCTTTGGTCAACTAAGTGATTAAAATTTTATTGTGCTTGAGAGATAAAATGAAAATTTATCAAACTGTTAGGGACTTTGAAACAATTAACATCGTGGCTGAATAAGGAAAAAAGAATTTGAAAAAGGTGCCTGATTTAAATACTCCCACTACTTTACTTCTCGATTCCTGCACTTCCAATCTCTATTCACCAACTTCAAAACCTATTAATCATTAAAAAAAAAAAAACTCAAAATCTCAATTTCAAAAATCTTAGTTGCTTTATTTTTTTAAGTTGCACCTATTATCATTTTATCCCTCAGAATTCAATAAAACGTTAATCGTTTAACTTGAGTTGACCAAAGGGATAGTTTGGAACGTAATTTTTAGTTTGGACTTTGGAGGGCCAAATCAAAATTCACCTAAATAAGTAGATGACAAGCAAAAGTTGTTTACAAACTTGCTCAAACTTTTTCAGTGTGCACCTAATTGACATGAATAAACAAGGGCTGTGCTTAACATTCTTGCCCTCTATAAGAAAGTGAATAACGAATCACATAATCCATGTAGTCGAACATCAGATATGATGTATCCAGGAACACAAGGGCCATCAGAAGATAAGCAAACAAGAGCACAACATGCTCCACTATATATGCTTGGCAACATGCTACGATTGTGAAGCCCGCAGGAGTAGAACATGGCAATTGCGGTGACTACGTACTTGAAGTTGAAGGGGCCGGGCAGCATAAAAACCCTCAGTTGCAAATCGCAAAAAGATAATCGCAAGCAGAGTCCCCAGGGTGAACAGAGAGGAGAACAGCCCTCCAGCTAAGTAGAACATCAACTTTCTTGAGATAAACAGGGTCTCCACTGTCTTGATTGAACCTCCAGGGACAGTAAAAACTGCAGCAAAGTTTATGGTACCAATGAGGACAGACACAATCAACACACTGTTGGCCATTTCCTTCATAGTTTTCTCAGCCTTTTCGTGTACACTTGCATGGTTCGTCTCAAATACTTGTGCTGTTGTCTTCCCCTCAGAATTTTGTGGTTGTCAGAGATATGGATAAGAGTCATACTGCACTCGCTGTGGAGCCAAATTTCAATTACAAGTTGCAAATAGTCCTGAAGAGAAAATTAAACAATATACAGCAGGCAATGCAATATTGGTATTAATTTAATTTGGTACCTTAAACCAGAGGACATCCTAACACCAGGGAGAGTGCTGGGAAGGGATCCCAGACTTGCTGCGAGATGTATAATGCTATTTCCTTCGTGATCAGTATCACTTAGCATCCTATCCTTGTCAATACCACTAGTCATACAAGAACCTTTTTTTCTCCTCCACCGCAATTTGCAGTATATTCCTTTCTTTTTCATCGAAGGTATACGCTGCTTCAGGGTAGACTCTGAGGATTTCCAAAGCTACCTCATTGTTGCCCATTCTTGTTGCTTGTATTAATGGATCTGGCATCCTATTTTTCTTTTCTGATGGTATTCCAAATTCGATGCCTTCAAGATCTTTGTCTTCTGTATGTACATAGCGGCTCCAATCTTCTTTTCTGATTAATCTTTCTGCAAGCATTACTGGAACTGTATGCCTTTGCTTTGCATCATCAATTTCTTTAAGCCAAGGATTACCTAGTGGACGAATACATCAAATTGGATCAACCATTAACGAGTAACTCCAATATGGGCAGATTTGATCAGGGGGATGCAGAATTAGTACTTCAAGATCCATTCCGTGTCCAAGGACTTTCGTTCTTCTTGGCATCTGTTATTTTGGCACAAATCTTCTTGGTTCTTAAAAAAAAATAGTTCGAGTTCGTTCAACTGGCCGAAATGAATTTCTAGACTTGCAATTCCTTGTTTATACATTTTTGTTGGTTTTTGGGGCATAAATTAAGAAACAACACCTTAGTGTTGAAAAAAAAGCTTATAAGAGACTTGTATTGAATGTGGAAAATGAGCTTATGATCTGCATTCATCACCTCACTATTTATAGTGATTACATGAAACAAATTAGCAAAATATCCAACTAACAATTATCCTAAAAATTTCAACAAGATATAATCTTCTTCTACTAGCAAATCTTAGCTATAATATTTGTTAACAAACCAACATGATCTTTGGTTAATAAATATCCTTATTTTTCTAATAACTAAATTATTTTGATATCAAACATAATCTAGGAAAATATGTAGAAAAAGTTGCATATCCCAACACTCCTCCTTGCCACTTTTGCTGCAGATTTTGAATTGTCTTCTCAAATCTTTGAATCTTGTTTTGGAGAGACTTTTGTAAGAAATTCTGCAATTGATGATTAGCCTTGCAATGAACTTCTTCCTTTGGGTTTTTGTGCAAGCTAAATATTAGTCTTGCAACAAATCACTTCCTTTGTCTTCTCATGCCAAACTCCGCATAAAAGATGATTTTTTTTAATGTTTCCAAATAACCTTCTCATAGGTTTAAAGTGGAACATTCTTTGACAATATTTGAACCTATACAGAAAATATGAAATTCTGCATGGTTCTTCATTTTGTCATCATCATCAAAATCTGTAGACTCAAAAACAGAAATGTTATAATCTTGATAAATATCAGGAATCAATTTGATACTTCCTGACTTATCAATGATCTCCTCCTGAATTTTTCAGGATTTGAATTCTTGATTTCATCATCATGTTCCACTGTAGAATTGTCAAAATCTGACCAATTCATAGTGAAACTTCTCCTTTTTATTTTAATTGAGAATAATTTATTCTCAATCAAATCATTAGCCATTATCTTTGTGAAAACGGCATCAAAAACTGATATGTGAATGCTGGCCTTGGATCTCTGTCTGACCGCAGCTCTGTGGTCTCTAATTTGTGTATCCATCAGCTCTTCAAATGCTGATGAAACGAAATTTGTCTCCACCATATCCCGTAGATCATTGACTACCAAATAAGTCCAAAATTTTATGGCCCAAATTTGGTAAGTTTCACCACTAAAAGTTGAAACATTTGATAAAAAGTTCTTTCCTGTCATGGTTTTGAACTTATAAAGGATCCTCACCAATGCATCACTCTCAAAAAAAGAAAGAAGACTCAGGCCCTTAAGATATAGGCTCTTGATACCACTTTGTTAGTTTTTGGGGCATAAACTAAGAAACAACACCTTAGTGTTGAAAAAAAAGCTTATAAGAGACTTGTATTGAAGGTGAAAAATGAGCTTATGATCTGCATTCATCAACTCACTATTTATAGTGATTACATGAAACAAATTAGCAAAATATCAAACTAACAATTATCCTAAAAATCTCAATAAGATATAATCTTCTTCTACTAGCAAATCTTAGCTATAATATTTGTTAACAAACCAACATGATCTTTGGTTAAACAAATATCCTTATTTTTCTAATAACTAAATTATTTTGATATCAAACATAATCTAGCAAACATTTGTAGAAAAAGTTGCATATCCCAACAATTTTTCTATGAGATGCTGATGAATAAAAAGATACGTGAAATAGAAGGAAATTGAAGAGAGCATGCAGGCCAAGCTGAATAGCACTTGAAAGCAAAATGCTTATATTGTTCAGGCATGAGAAAGAAACAAGTTTACTCAAAGGAATAAGACGTTCTTGTAACTAGGAACCTACGCTAGACAAGGCTCTGCTTCAACTCTCAAAAGACGAATTTGGGGGAACAAAATTTTATCAACATATTCTATCATCACTAGCATGAGTGCATATGGAGTAGAGACTAGAAGATGCTTTACCCAAGATAAACTTGACAATAGGAGATCTGTTCAATTTATGAATGGAAGCTGAATTGCTTGGTTCTTCCGCACTATTGAAAGGTCGCGATTCCTTGTACAAGACCGGAATAACTGCCAGCAACATAACGAACTGATAGTTTCACTCTTTCAAAATTCTGAGGGCATTTAAAGCCTGTTTCCAAGAAAAAACATGCTGGTAGATAAAATGGTAGCTCAAATTGCTTCTCCATACACCCCAAAATCATTAAACATTGAAATTAGATGATTTTTAACAAGGTTTCCACTTTCCAGGCTAAGCACAAAGCATGTCACCAGAACATACTACACTAACAATTAGTTAAAAAAATTTTATCTCCCAGTGAACGGGAGGGAAATAATCATATGCTTAATAAGATCTTCATTGACTTCAAAACCGTATTACATTTAGCTTAATGATTATTTTCAATTTGCCTGCTCAACTTTACAGGTAGAGTAATTTTTGAAACTAGCACTTGATATCTGCATCCAAATATATGTCTCTCATACCAACAATTTTGCAGGAGACCTCATTTCCCATCCTAATATAGCCAAAGTTTCTTTCGGTGCAGGTAATGTTCACATGACCATCATCACAGAATACAAACATGTCATCATGAGCTGTCACGATTGCTGCAGTCTCTTCACAATGTTTTTCGTTTGGCTTGCCTTTGCCCTTTTTCTCAACTTGTTTCCATTTTAAAATTCTGCACTCCTTCATATAATGCCCGTTTTTTTTTACAATAAAAGTATGCATATTTTTTCGTGACTCAGACTTGCATTTGGATTTGTCATTCCTATTGTTGGATCCTCTAATTTTGTTTCTCTCCCTTTCGTCTTTCTTTTCCATCACCAGGTTTGAGATTCATTCGCAATTCCTTGTTGCTTCTTCTTGAGTTCTTTATTCATCATAACCTCTTTTGCTCTATCCATGGTCAATACACCATTCAGAGCTAAATTATTGATAGAAATCACCATTGTCTCCCAGTTATCTAACAGTGAATTGAACAATAGCAAAGTCTGTATCTCATCATCCAAGTTCAAGTTCAACGTAGTTGCTTGATTTATCAAGTCCTGAAAATTACTCAAATGCTCAGCCATGTCTGCACCATGTTTGTATCTCATCCAAGTAATCTACTTCAGACTAGAGATTTTATTTAAAGCGGTCTTTCTTTTGTACATAGTTTTTAACTTTTTTCACAATACATCAACTCTAATTTCATTAGCAAAATGTTCGAATATACTCTGATCAATCCACTTTCTAATAATACCAACAATTTTTCTATGCATAATAGCCCACTTTTCACTCATATCATTTGGTCTACTCTTATCCCCTAAAACAGGCTCAAACATATCTCTACAATACAAATGATTCTTATTCCAGCCTTGCCCCTTATAACATGTTGATTGATGCTTTCCGTTTGTCATTTTTTAAGCTTATTCCAGCCTCCAGAATCTGGTTTCCAATTGTTCCTTTAGTCTACTTCACATTTTGCTAGTTCGTATGAGTAATATGAAGTGGATTTCAATCCTTTGCTACCTCATATGTTAGGCGACGTGAATGTTTGTGTCAAGTATAGTCCGAAAGGTGTTCCTAACTTGCTGAATCATGCCCCTTTGTGTGTTTGGTTCCATGTTCCTTTCGAGCTCACATACATCCTACGGTTGCACAAATGACATGCGGAATGGCTAGTCATCATAAAGTTGTTTCCAGTGTTGATGCTATCCAAACGAGCCGTTGATTTGGGGACAAATCTCTTTCAAGAGAAAGGGAATGATGCAAACCCGACTTCTCAAGCATCATGTTTCCAATGAAGATTCAAGAACATGTTATTTCCAACTTGTTCCAAGTTTGAGCCAAACCAATTTCAAGTTTAAACTCTTGAAGTCGTTTGTTTCCTTTAGCTTCCAGCCATATTAGTTGATGGAATAAAGGCTATCATCAAGTCATTGATATTGGTACAAGTGAAGAAATTGCAACCCGAAACTGTTCCAAGTTTAATGCTTTAGTCGTTTGTTTAGTTAAATTTTCAGCTTTGTTAGTCATTAGTTAAGAGTTGGTTTAAGAGTTAAATTAAGTTGTTTAATTAGGACATAAAGGGCAAGTCATGTTGACCTATATTGGAGCCGAGTTAGAGTTTTAGGAAAGTAATAATTTGTTTCCATATTTGATTAGGATACTTGTGTCTTGTAAAGGTTATAAATAAAGCCTTATCTAACGTTATTTAATATGTGAATAACAGTGATGTTTTCCAACCAACTATTGGTGTGAAGAAAGAGTTCTCTCTTGGCTTTTTAGAACCAACCCCTTGAATACTTTAGAGTTTCTTGAGTGTTCGAATTTTGGTTTATCAATTCAAGACCACGTTGAATTATGGCGCCCCTATCTCATAAATTTGGTTCTTTAATTCAATTAGTTATGGGTTGAAATTATATCAATATATTCGTGACTTCTAAAATTAATTAGGGTTATGTTTTTTCGCTGCCAAACCATAGGTATTAATCGTGTAGATCTTGGGCTTGTGATATACAAGTTTCGTCTCTGACGAGGTTCATATCACAAATAGTCTTTCATTCTAGGTTTTCAAACCGAATAATAAGTTGCATTTAATTTTAACATACAACCACTATCTGAATCATCTATTTTAACCAGTGCAAATAAGTAGGCCATCTTGATTGTTCTGATACCACTTTGTTATAAAAGGGATACAGGTGTAGGATACAATATCAGAATTAACCTAAGACAAATTATTATTTTCCCAAATATCAATTAAAATAGGAACAAATAAAATCACTAAGCCACGATATCAACAGTAATAGTAAAATGAAGAAAAATAAAAGGCACAGGACACCAAGATTTTTAACATGAAAAACACAAATTGAAAAAACCTTCATTATCACAGTAGTGGGATACACAGATTTACTCGAAGTATCCATATGACAACAACATCACCAATGTTAATCATGTAAAATTGTTACAAATTCATCTCCCAAAAACTACAACTATCAAAGAATTGGGTTTGGAAGGGCGCTACCAAGCAAAAAGGAAATCAAAAATTTGAACTAATAGATGGGTAGAGTTTGACAAGAGGATCGTGTGGCTAAAATTTCATCTCAATTAGGTTTCAAATCACCATCCAATCAAGATTTTGAAGTTTTTCTCTCTATCTTCTTTTCTCCCGAGTCACTCTTTTCTCTCTCTTCGTTTGTCACCAAGAAAGAAAATGGCGGCTGGAACAATTGTTGTGTGGATTGATGTTTCTTTTCTTTTGTGTGGCTCCAAGTACTAGTCAAATCAATGTTATTAAATTCGGACCGAATAGAGACTCAGCTAAAATAATGGGTCAGGGGTTAATTGGTCAGATCGACTGGACCGTTTTCACAAACTCGCTAATGTCGACATCATGTCATAATTATTTATTTATATTTTTATAAGTTTTAGAAATATTGAAATTAAGCTCTTTGTTATATTTGGCCAACCATAGAAAATGTAAATTTTCTATATACATCGAATAATTATATATAAAAATGTAAATTCATGGTTAAAATATGTCCATTCTCCAAAATTTCTTGAAATATTAAGTTAAAACAAATTAATGCAACTTAGAATCACTGATCTTAAATTGATAAGATCATCGGGATAAAAACATCTTGATTTAGAGATCATTCAAGAAAGCGAGTGATTTTGATATTTACACTAAGTAAGTAGATTTACTCATTCCTATTAATAAATGAAAGTGTTACAATTATGTTTCGGAAAAAGAAGAAAGAAAAGTTTGAGAACTGGGTCAACCAGTCGAATCAGATCACTGGTTTAGCCGATTTTTGTCAGTTTTGACTAGTTTTTTACCAAAGGGACTTTGTGCTACAAACCAATTGGGAAAGAAGGCCAGTTCACGGTCGAACCGACCGGTCCGGTCCCAATCTAACAATACTGAGTCAAATTGACTAATCACATGCCATAATCTCAAGTCATAAATTGACTTGGAAACCTAATGAGTTTAAATTGTGGTTTGGCCTACCAAATGGGCTGGACCACAAACCCAACATCGTACAACTTGGTGTCTTTTTTGGCTCCCTGTCTTTCTTGTGGGAATCATATGGAGGAAATCATCAAGAGGATGTCTAATGTTAAAAGATTGAGTTGTGTCTTTACAAAATCGGGGGATTATTCACATAATGGCTCTGAATTTTTGAGATCGGAAGATCTAACTCAGTTGGATTCACTTAAAATACTATAGCGTGGTAGGGTACTTAATGCTGGTGAATTTAGCTTTCCTTCAAGTCTTAAAAGGCCGTCACTGTCAGATCTCTCTTTGCAGTGGGATCATATTCCGACAATTGGCAGATTGGAAAATCTTGGGATATGGGGCAGGGACGTGTAAGACTTACCTCATTTAGAGGCAAATTATGACCCACATGATTGATTCTAAAGTGATTGATATTCTAATTAATTGATTGACATTTTGTTAATAATTAATTAGTATCTCCCATTAAGCAATGATTGATGATTGGTATCCTGATTAATTGATTGACATTTTGTCAATAATTAATTAGTATCTTCCATTTGTTAGTGATTGATTGATATCTATTGTTAATTGATATCTCATTCAATCAGTTAATTAATCAAATCAAATCAATCAATTAGTCAGAAAATATTATTTCAGTTATGAATTTTGGCAAGATTTCCTTGATGGAAGGAAACCCTAGGGATTTTTGTATTTGCCAGTAATGGTCCCTAGCCTAGCCTATAAATAGCCTGTGGTATTCCATCAATTGTACACTTTTGGGTTAGGCATAGGCTAGAAGATCCTTACTCTAAATTCTCTTACTACTTTTCCTTCTTCTACATATTTTATATTGTTGGAATAGACAAGAAGGAGTCAAAGATACAAGAAGAGATCAACTTGTGCTTGACAACAAATGTTAGAGGTAAGTATATTTAAATTTCCGTTGCGTAGTATATTCACATGTACATAGTAAGTTTAACATGTGGCATCAGAGCCAACCTCTAACCATGTTGTTCGACTTATAATTTCATGGTGTATTGGCAATCTGATAAAAGTTTTAGAGATTCATATCAAGTTTAAACGAATCAAATTGAATTTGCCATGGGATCTATGGTCTATTTTCTCAATAATTGAGATTTATTGACTAATCCTATGTATATGTATCATTCATATGATACCTTCTTTGGTTATGCAATTCATCCAGATTTTCTCCAATAATCTGGTATGATTGCAAGTAATTTGAATGTTTCTTGGACTTATATATTTGTGATTGTAAGGGTTATATGCATTGATTGTTATTATCAATACAATATAACAATTCGAGAAACGTATAAAGAGCTGTTATATTTAACAATCAAAAGATTAATATCATATTAATCTATGCAAGATAATTGGTTGACTTTATATGAATGGATCTAGATGTTTATTGAATCTTTGCTACCTTATTATGAGATAAATATCTGAAGGTATGATTTCAATATGAGTTTGCCTCCATGTTTCTATTGTTATTTGGAATTATGTAGTATTTTGTGCACTACACTTATGTTCATTTATCTCATATTATAACGTCAACATTAGTATGGTTGATTACATTTAAATTTCAGAGAATTTCCTTTATAAAGTGTGTTTTGCATCTAAATTATTTGATGCATGAAGTATTTTAATCACATAAAGGCTGGTGGTTAAAAATGAATATAAGAAAAAAAAGGAAATTATGAAATTCTTTTGTCAAAATACAGATTTTTTGACTATTTTAATATCCTTATAAAGTCTAGTACACTTTATGTTTGAGAGTAGCCATAGCATCTCAAACATTGATGTATTACAATTTTGATCGCATATAGTTTAGTGATTAAAATCAAGGATTTCTAGTCAACGAGTTGACTACTTATTTTCTATGAATTTTCATTAGAAGTTTTCTTACATCGTGTATTTGGGAGTAGCCACAGCATCTCAAATATACGGTGTAAATAACTTTAATCACATAAGATTAAGTGATTATAAAAGGAAAGAAAAATTCAATGAAATTCAGTCAATATAAAGTTTTTTGACTATTGACAAATAACAAGATGCCATGTTAAGAATTTCACTTTTACATTACTATTTGGGAATATCCACAGCATCCCAAATATTTGATGAGAAACTTTTTTCATCACATATAGTTTGGTGATTGAAATTATGAATTTTTAGTCAACATATTGACTAGTTGACAATTTTTCTTATAATGCCATATACTTAGGAGTAGCCATAGCATCTTAAGTATATTGGTATTTGGAGAAATTTTACATTTCTTTTTCACATATTGTTGAGCGATTAAAGAAATTAAAAAAAATTGCATCTATATCAAGTTGCAATTAATTTATTGAGATAGTTATCCGGCCCCACAGGGAGGTAATTATTTTGGTAAGATTAATTGACATAAGATGGTAAATTAGATAGTGAATTAAGAGATATTTCTATGCCCACAGATACGAATTATTTCTTTAATTCATTGTTCTAGATTACTAGTCTTATGATTAAGTAAAGTAAATTCTATGCATGTTTACAACCTTTTTCCATAGAAAGGTTTGAATTTACTATTTGAATTGACATAAGGTTGATTCAAAATTAAGGTACAAATTTCATAGCTTTTTATGATCTAGTTCTTAATTGTTAATTCAATGTTTCATTCCAATGATTTTATGGTTCTTATTAATTCATTATCTTTTGTTTTTGGTGCAAGTTTTAAATTAGCACTCTTATGAGAATGAACAAACCATTCTCATAATGTGGATATATTTGCTAATATAGAGGTTGAGTATGAGAATTGGGAGTAATTTAATAGTTTGCTCATTCTGTCTCATATTCATATAAATTAGGGTTCAAACCCTAATTATTTATAATTAAATCTTGCATGAAAGTCATAAAGAAATTGTTGCAAGTTTTAACTAGCACCATTAGAAGGGTTTCTTTTGTGACACTTAAATATTGAAGTGTATTTAGCTCATTTCTTAGAGTTGAGAATTTTGCTAAATCATCAATTAAAGTCCCATCAAATTGAGATTGAGTTATTTCTATAGCATTTCATTCTTGATTCTTTCATACAGAATTTCTTAACCATTCAAACCTTTATAATACACATAAAGATACATGGTTAATTACTTGTTTTAACCATGTGTATTAAGAAAGGATAAAGAGGTTAAGAAATAAGAGAAACCTAACCTTCATGAAAGAAGAAATGGAAAGAAAGGTAATTTTGTTCTCATTAAATCAAACAGCGATAAAGACCAACGTTGTTTGTAAGAGAATGATATTTGATATTCTACTTTGAGAGAAAGTAACTCAAAAGAAAATCTCAATTGTTGAGTGTTATAAATTGTGATATATTTGGTGAATTGACTAAAGCTGTCAATTTACACTGCCAGTATAATAAGTTTCTGATTATATGAAAAGTGAACAAAAGTTTCTTTATAGAAACTAAAAAAAAAATGTTCACATAAAGATAAGTGATGTATTATTGCTCATTTTAAGAAAATTTGTTATTTTTTCTAAAACATTATTTTCTTGTTACTTTAGAATTTCTATTTTCAAATTAATTACTATTGGGTATGATTATGAACCTCATTATCCAGTAGTAGATTTTGAAATAGTAAAGTTATTAATTCTAAAGTTTCTAGTACTATCCTTTGAATTGAGTAATATACTGCACTTGATCATAATAATTATATTGGCAGCAAGTATGTTTATCACTGGGGAAACTCCTTAAATTTTGGCATAAGAGATTGAGATATATCTCTATAAGGAAATAAAGAGTTGATAAATCATAAATCTCTAAAGATTTTAGATTTATTGACTATAATATTTCAGGTAGACTGCATAAGTAAAGCAGACTATTCAACCATTATGGATGCCATAAGAGTTTCATTATAACACTAAAATTTTGTGAATTATTTTCTATCCTTTTTGATTGGTGAGAGATATTTATCTCATTATTAGGTAACCATTCATCAAATATAAAGTTCCTTTCTTATTTGATAAAGGATCAATATTTGATACCTTTGTAAGTGTTCAAACGAGAAAGGAAATTTGAAATTTGAGGGATAAAAAATAAAATGAAGGCACACAAAATTAGGGGACTATCCTATATGTGCTCATTTTATAAATTCCTTAATTATGAAGCATTGCTAATGAGTAAAAGCAATGCCTGATTAGTTACATCCAAATGATGTACCTTAAGGAAATAATGAGATAGTTGTGGACATAGCATTTTGACAAATCTTTATATCTTGTGAGTAATGCCTTGAAATTGAAGTATATACTTAAACAATTTCCTCCAATATTGTTTAAACACCACTTTGATTATGGTATGGATGGAAATCAAGTTTAAAATATTATGTTCAGTTTTGTGAGGGTAATTAACCTACACATAAAGAAGCTGTACAAAGGAAACAAGGCTATCTTATTTCAAGAAATTTAGATTCGTTTTACACTTCAAAAATCATTAGAACTGGAGATTTAAATTTCTTAAGAACATGAAGTAAGTGGGAGTGTTTTGACTCTCGAGTGGAGTTTTGAAATGGTAAGGATTCATATTGACTTCTTTGCATATGAAAAATTGATAGCTTTTCTCAAAATAATTATTTAATTATTTTAGATAAGCAATCAATTGAAAAACTCCTTGTCAAACAAACATATAAAGATAAATCCACTTTTAACCTACTGGTTGAGTTATTTTTGACGCAGTGGGAGGCAAAATGTTCTCTATAGAAAATTGAAGTTCTCTGGTTACTATGTTGTATACCTACAAGAGTTTAAGGATGAATTGGGTAATGTTTTCATAAGGTAGAAATGGAGAAATCTCCATATTCAGGAATAATGTCACAAATTACCACAAAATTTCTATCAAATTTTGAGAGATTTTATTTAGGGTAATTATGATACTAGTAACTCACTATTAGAGTTACATTAGATAAATATGAAAACAAATGTCCTTAATGTGACTCTTGATAATTAAGTGTACACATGTGTCACCATAATACATTTGTAGAGAATGCAATTTAAATTATTTCTTCCTAATAGTATATTAATTTATTCTTCATTTGATCTTAGAAGAATTTTTTCTAGTAAATTAATATACATTAAGGTTAGTGGGAGTAATACTATGAGAGTTTTTTCTCAATCATGATATTTGTGAAATCATTCTATCATTGATATTCACAAAATAGAATGTAAAAGATAGTTAATCTATCTTAAGACCTTCATGCAAGAGTTCTTTGATTACTTTTAAGTAATAATAGTGAACAATTGCATAATGTTCACATCATGCATTGGAATGAATATAAATTCACCAAAGATGCTATGAAGTTATACCACAGGCATCTACTATTTGGCATAAAGTTTGTCGATATTGTATTATAGCTATTATAGTTATTTAATTTGACTATACCCTTTCATTATGTATACATGAAAGAGTGGGAGTCAAAATAGACAAGTCGACATAAAGTATACAATAGTTATTTGAAAAGCAAAAGGTAGCTATTGAGTATACAGTAAGGAGTTATTATTGTTGATCAAACAACTAAAGATTGCCGGCTGAGTTGTTAATGATCAAATAACTCACATGGAACTCAATAGTTCATTTTGTATTTTGCTTTTAATTTCAAACTATTGTTATTGTCTAGACACTCGAGATATTTATATTTACATGATTTTGTGCACATTGTTGTTCATGTATAAAGTAAGGATCATGTGATCCATAAAGTTAGACCCTGAATAACTTATATGAAGTTATTGATAAAGTTCTTTTAAAGCACTTGATTAGGAAGTATAATATATTGTAATACATGGAAGGAAGTGTTCGCAATGAGAACATAACCGCCATGATTCAAATATTATCATTTTCTAATTAAGCAACTGTTCATAACTGTCGAGTCTATTGAGTGACAATAAAGACTTATGGCCACTTAAGCATCTAGTCACTCAAGGTTATCTGACTATGGCATGTGGGTCAAGTGGGAGAATGTAAAATTTACCTCATTTAGAGGCAAATTATGACCCACATGATTGATTCTAAAGTGATTGATATTCTAATTAATTGATTGACATTTTGTTAATAATTAATTAGTATCTCCCATTAAGCAATGATTGATGATTGGTATCCTAATTAATTGATTGACATTTTGTCAATAATTAATTAGTATCTTCCATTTGTTAGTGATTGATTGATATCTACTGTTAATTGATATCTCATTCAATCAGTTAATCAATCAAATCAATCAATTAGTCAGAAAATATTATTTCAGTTATGAATTTTGGCAAGATTTCCTTGATGGAAGGAAACCCTAGGGATTTTTGTATTTGCCAGTAAGGGTCCCAAGCCTAGCCTATAAATAGCCTGTGATATTCCATCAATTGTACACTTTTGGGTTAGGCATAGGCTAGAAGATCCTTACTCTAAATTCTCTTTCTACTTTTCCTTATTCTACATATTTTATATTGTTGGAATAGACAAGAAGGAGTCAAAGATACAAGAAGAGATCAACTTATGCTTGACAACAATGGTTAGAAGTAAGTATATTTAAATTTCCGCTGCATAGTACATTCACATGTACATAGTAAGTTTAACACAGTCATCATGTGGACCGTCCCTGAGCTGTTCATGGCCAAGATTTGGCCCCAAAAATTTGTATGGTCCAGATCACTTCTTGTACCTCATTTTTAATAACGTGTGTGGGGCCCACAAAAATTTGTTTTAAAGTTACACGTTGTGCAAACAAAGTTACGTCGTGTGAAAAAAAAGTTACGTGCTGTGCAAAATGTACATAATTACCAAAATCTTGAGGTTCTCAAATTAGTTTCAATAGTTTTTGAGGACACTACATAGGAAATGAGTGATGATGAGTTCCCAGAACTCAAATTCTTGAAATTAGAGAATCTAAACATTGTTGAATGGATTGGTAGTAAAGATCACATGCCTAAGCTTCAGCAGCTGGTGTTACAAAAATGTGAGAAGCTCAGTGATGCTCCCATTGATTTTGTGGAAATATCTACCTTGCAAACAATTGAAGTGCAGCGCTAGACTGACTCAGTTGAAAATCAGTTATGAAAATTAAGGAGGAGGAGAAACTTCGATTTGGAACTGATGATCTGAAGGTCCTTATCATTCACTAGAATGGAAATTCCATTTTCTTGTTGATCTTTGCACTTGTACTTCCTAGAAAGGAATTATAGAATTTCGTTTGATATGTTTAGTCCCATTTACTGAAGCTTTTTCATGATCATCAGAAACTTTTTGCTGCTGCCTGCTAGTTAAAATTATGATATTTTAGTATTGAAACAGCCAACATGAGCTCTAAATTGTTGCTCTCCCACAATTTCCACAAGCATGCTGTTCTTTTTTTTTCCCAATCTAGAATTGCCATTATCCTACCACTTGTCTGCTACAATTTCTGCTTGTGTAGTGTTTCCATTCATGTAGTCATGTTGATTGCTAGGTTGAGTAAATGGTCAATTTACAAATGGATCCTACGACTTTGGTTGCCATGGAAGAACTGAAGGCATCATTGTTTTGTGGTGGAGTGAGAGGAAACGACTAGTATGCACTATGCACAGTAGTTGAATGTTGAAGTGATTTGCTAGGCCTTGAAGAAGTTTGCTTCTCTAGAAGCTATGAACCTTTTCATTGACAAAATTTGGTGCCTGGAAAAATTTCAGCTACGCCAAGTCACAGCTGTTAAGTCAAAGAGTTTTTGATAATCCTAAAAGACAAATAACAAAATAGAAATAAATGAAACAGGAACACAGAAATTTACGTGGTTTGGTTAAATTGATCTACGTCCACAGGTGGAGGATGAGCAAAATTTTACTATGAAGAAAAGAGTGCAAAAATGTCTTAAGAAAGTGTTTCTAAATCCAAAACACATAATACTTAAAACACAAGAGAAGCCAAACTTTTTTACTTAATAAAAGGTTTAATGATCCAAAGACCCAAATATCCAACTAAAACTCTCTTGATTTGGTGCACTTAATCCCCTCACAGGCCTACTCTATTTATAGCCAACTAAGGGAAAAGACTCCCTTACAAAAAACGATGTGAGACAAAGCCACACATAACAAATCTTCACCTCAGCGTGTCCCCAACATCGACAATAGTAAATCTGCTCCGCTTTTTACACATAAGTCCCAATGGGCCTAAATCACCAAGAATGAATACCAACTAAGTCCTAGCACTGCTTGAACTTGTGAATTGGAAGAGACTTCATAAACATGTCAATAGGATTTTTTTTGTATTAATTTCAGGAAAATCGTTCAAAACGCCCCTCACATTTTACAAAAAAAAGCTTTTCATCCCTTACTTTTAAAAATGTAATTTTACGTCCCTTATAAATTTATATTAGTCAAATTTGACCCCTACCTAGGTTTTTGATTAATTTTTTGTCGAAATCTATCACGTGTTTTACACGTGATCATTTTTTAAGAGCAAAACTGTCAAATTAAATTTTACATAATTCGATTCATGGTCCCTAACATTTCATAAAATAAATTTTTTTGCCCCTCACATTTTACAAAAAAATTTTTTCATCCCTTACTTTTAAAAATGTAATTTTATGTTCCTTATAAATTTATATTGGTCAAATTTGACCCCTACCTAGGTTTTTGATTAATTTTTTGTCAAAATCTATCACGTATTTTACACGTGATCATTTTTTAAGAGCAAAATTGTCAAATCAAATTTTACATAATTCGATTCATGGTCCCTAACATTTCACAAAATAAATTTTTTTGTCCCTCACATTTCATAAAATTAATTTTGCTTCCTTCACATTTTTCAAAATGAATTTTTTCATCCCTCATTGATCATGTGTGTGAATAGTTTTTTTTTAAACCTATGTATATATCTATATAATTTTACTTGAGCAGTACGAATACCATGTAATATATTACATACTATTCGTACTGCTCAAGTGAAATCAAATAGATATATACATGGGTTAAAAAAATTATTAGTTTTTCAATCATATTCATTTCTTTTTACTTGAAAATTAAAAACAAAGAAGACATTTAATCCTAAATATTATCGAGTGTTTATATCAAATTAAATTTGGATAGAAAAATAAATAAAGGAAAAGTATTACAAAAAGAATTAAGTGATTGGCATTTTCAAATTTTAAAACAATCACAAGGCAAGTAATGCAACTGTTGGTTTTAAAAATGGTGAATAGAAATTTCAGATTTAATGCGATTTGTTAGCAGGACTACAGAATTTGAGTTACGACCCATTAATTAGATAGTTTTATTATAGAACTCAATAAATAAATTATTACCAAAAAAGAAATGCCACAAATATTGAATATGTTCATATGGTAAAATCATATAGATATATACATGAGTTTAAAATAAAATTATTAACTTTAGACCCCTATATATATATATCTATTGTATAGTATGTGTACAACTACGATTAGTCTGTTTAGGTGAAATCAAATAGAGATATATTACATGATATTCATACTGTTCAGGTAAAATCAAATAGATATATACATGAATTTAAAGAAAAATAAGTTATTCATACACATGATCAATGAGAATTGAAAAAATTCATTTTGAAAAATGTGAGGGATAAAAAAAATTCATTTTATGAAATATGATGGACGAAACAATTCATTTGTAAAATGTTAGGGTCGAAAAAATTTATTTTATAAAATGTAGGGGACTATGAATTGGATAATGTAAAATTTGACAATTTTGCCCTTAAAAACTTGCACGTGATGAATTCCGACCAAAAATTAGTCGGAAACCTAGGTAAGGATTAAATTTGATTAATGTGAATTTGTAAGAGATGTAAAATTATACTTTTAAAAGTGAGGGACGAAAAAAGTCATTTTATAAAATGTGAGGAACGTTTTGAACGATTTTGCCTTAATTTTCTAAACAAAGACTTTTCTCTCAACAATAGTATGTCGAATGAAATGATATTTCACATCAACTGATTCGTCTTTTCATGATACCTCTAGTCTTTAGTCAAGTAAATGACACTTTGACTATCATAGTAAATAGTAGTAATACTTTGATGTAAACTGAACTCACCAAACAAATCTTTCAACCACAAGACTTCTTTGATTGCCTCGATTACAATCATATATTCTGCCTCCGTAGTAGATAAATTTGCAACAAGTTGTAAATTAGCTTTTCAACTAATAGTACAACCACTAATGTAAAATACATAATTTGAAAGTGATCTCCTCTTATCAAGTTCCCTGACATAGTCAAACTCTATAAAACCAACAAAAGTGTCATTATTTCTCCCAAGCTCCAAAAAATTGTTTGAAGTTCCTCGCAAGTATCTGAGAATTCACTTCACAGCCTGTCAATGTATTTTTTCAAGACAAGACATATATCTGCTAACAACACTAATTGCTTGTGTGATATTTGAATGAATACAAATCATTACATACATAATACTGCCGACTGCATTGGAATAGGGAACCTGTGCCATATATTCTTTCTCTTCAATTGACTGTGATAACTAAATAGCAGATAGTCAAAAATGACTAGCAAGAGGTAGTCACAAGTTTAGCATCTTTCATGCCAAACTTCTCCAATACTTTCTATAAATAATTTTCTTTAGTTAAGAATAACTTTTCTGCTCCTCGATCTCTCTTGATCTTTATGCCAAGAATTTTCTTAACTACTTCCAAATGTTTTATTTCAAATTGACTGCTTAACTGCAATTTTAAAGTGTGAATTTCTAACAAATTCTTGATACATGAAAGAACCATCATCTAACTTTCAGAAGTAAATACAACTATTATACATGCTCCTTGAATAATTATGACCCAACATGAAAGTATCGAATCTCTTATACTACTGTCTTGAAGACTGTTTCAATTCATATAGGGATTTCTTCAACAAACAAATATAGTTTTCCTTTTCCTCAATTTCAAATCCCTGAGATTATTTTATATAAAATTTCTCTTCAAATTCACCATATAAAAAAGTTGTTTTTACATCAAACTGCTCCAACTCCAAATCATATATGGCAATCAAAGCAAGCAAAATACGAATATAGCTATGCTTAATAGCAGGTGAAAATACATTTTTAAAATCAATATCGTGTACCTGACTATAGCTCTTTGCAATCAACCGTGCTTTGTACCTTACATCTTCAAATCTTAGAATACCTTCTTTATTTTTGAAGACCCATTTGTATCTAATAGTTTTCTTATCTGAAAATAGTTTCACAAGAATCCAAATTCTATTTTGATAGAGAGACTCAATTTTTCATTCATTACAATCAATCATTTAGCAGAATCATCATAAGAAACTGCCTTTAAATAGGTAGTAGGCTCACCAACTCCATCAGTTTCTTCTACAACAGACAAAACATATGCAATCAAATCTACTTCTGCATCTATTGATAATTGTTGAATAGGACCAGAACTATCAATCTCAAACTCTATCTACTTCTGCATACTATCATATACATGACAAGAACTAGAAGACTCCTTGAAAGATAACATAAAAAGTTCATCAAAATAACATTTCTACTGATTATAAATTTTAAAAATTTGGAATCAGGACACCACAATCTATACTCTTTTACCCCCAGAAGCATACCCAAAGAAAATGTACTTTTTGCTCGAGACTATAATTTTTCAATATTCACATACATGTATGTTGAACATCCAAAAAATTTTAAATTAGAATAATCAGTAAGAATACCTGATCAGACTTTTTCAAGAGTTTTGAAATCAAAGGCTACAGAAGAAGCACGATTGACAATATAACAAGCCACAGAGATTGCCTCTGCCTAAAAGTTCTTTGTCAACCCAGCATTAAAGATCATACACCTAATCTCTTTCTAAAAGTATTCTGTTTATACGTTCGACCATGCCATTTTGTCGAGACATCATCCTGAGAGTGCGATGCCGAACAATTTTTTCATTCTTGCAAAATTTATCAAATTCACCATTACAAAATTTCATGTTATTATCTGTTCTAAACTGCTTGTTCTGTCTACTTGTTTGTTTCTCAATCAAAAATTTTTATTATTTGAAAGTGAGGTAAATATCATTCTTATGTTTAAGAAAATAAATCCAAACTTTTCTTGAATAATTATCAATGAAAGTTAACATATACCTAGCACCACCCTTAGACGAAATACAAAATGGACTCCATAAATTTGAATGAATATAATCAAGAGTACATTTCATCTTGTGAATTGCTAGTGAATTAAAACTAACTCTTTTTGCTTCCTAAAGACACGGTATTCACAGAATTCCAGTGACTCATTACTCTGACCGCAAAGAAGTCTTCTTTTGTTTAGTATGTCCAAACCTTTCTCGCTCATATGTTTCAAATGCATATACCATAATTTGATGATATCAGAATCAGATAAAGATGGTAACGAAACTGCAACTGAACTTGTGACAGTAGATCCCTAGATCTTTGCAAAACATATAAACTACCAAACCTGCAAGTTTTCATAACAACAAGAGCACCTTTGAAAACCTTCATAACACCATTTTCAATTGTGTATATACACCCAAGAGTCTCCAAAGTGTCCAAAGAGATGAGATTCTTTTTTAAATTAGGGACATATCTAACATTAGTGAGCATCCTCATAATACTATCATGTATTTTAATTCGAACTGTACCCTTACCAACAACATCACAAATGACATTATTGCCCATCAAAATAATGCTACCATTACAAAGTTCGTAAATGGAAAACAAATCCCTATTGAGACACATGTGATAAGAGCACTCCGAATCTAAAATTCATTCATGTTTAGACCTTGTTCTGTCATCAATCACAAAGAAAATATTTTCTTTATTCTCATCAGTTGCAACACGAGTTTCAGCAGTCTCAATATTTTTCTCACCAGATTTCCCCTTTTGCTTTAATTTTTTTAATTTAAAGCAATTTTCCTTAATATGGCATAATTTATGACAATAATTGCACTCCAAATTTCTATATTTTGATTTAGATCTAGATTTAGATCTACTACTATCAAATTCTCTTTTTTCGATTCTGCCCCTAACAACCAGATCTTCCGCCTAACCTCCATTAATTTTTTTGATAATATCCTTGCTTATCTGCTCCTTAAATTTTAATGCAGAATTAATTTTTCGATACAAAATTATTTCTTTTCCATAAATTTTAGTATTGTGAAAATATTTAAAGGATTAGGGAAGGGAACACAAAAGTAACAGGGTCTGATTCTCATTATCGATTTTTGAATGTATATCCTTCAAATCCATAATAATTGAATCAAATTTGTCAAAATGTGAGAGCATAGATTTACTTTTAGTCATACGAAATATATACAGACTTTGCTTTAAATAGAGTCGATTCTCAACTGTTTTCCTCATATACAAAGTTTTAAATTTGTCCCGGTCGCGCCCCTTTTTTTGAAAAAATAAATAAAAGATAGGATTTGGCATATTTAAAAATTGATTTTTGATTTTAGAAAATAAAGAAAAATAGCCTAAAATGGGACTTAAAAATGCGACGGTTTGGGCCCAAATAATAGTCTAAAAAGGATTTTTAGTGAGAAGTAAAATCGTCACTTATTATTGAGTTTAGATGTACCAAATCATTCAAAATATATTTTAAATAAAAAAATATATATAAATCCTTTTTAAACGACACCGAGTCTTTGAAAACAATAGAAAAGAGTTCAGGATTTACGGTTGAAAAAAGGGAAAACAAAGATTTGATCTAAGACACCCTTTCAACCTAATCAAGACTAGTTGCAAAATTTAGTCAAAAATTTTTCTAATCTAACCTATAAAACTTATCATATTTGGATGTTTCTATATGGATGTAAGTCTAAACCTAAGGAATATCGGGAGGGTTGAAATGTATCTTCAGAGTTTAATTGATATCAATCACATTAATTATGAAATCCAAAATTGATTCCTTGAAGAGGTCATGAAAAAGGTAAATAATGAGACTCGAAAAAGGAAAATGATCGCACATAAAGACCCAACTATTATATTCGCAACCCTAACTACAATCTAAGAAGGGGAATTTAAAAAATAATAACTTAACTATTACATTCAACTAACTAATTACATTTTTGGAAAAAATAAAATCTTAATAAATAAAAATTTAAAATGAATAAAATAAATAAATACAAGAAAAAGCACTCAATACATGCAATCACACATAAAAAATACATAGTAGCACATAAAAAGGATTTAAAATAATAATAAAAAGTATCTCTCTTGAAATAGTAGTTAAACGAGGTAGAATTGCCCTATTTATACTTCAAAACTAACAAAATAGTCAAAGTACCAATTTAATTAACAATTAAAAAGAAAGTGTAAGCATATGACAAATTCACTTCCTTATTATAAAGAAATATAAAGGGAAAATGCACTTTTCATCCCCAATGTTTAAGATGTTCACTAATTTCGTCCCTAAAGTTTCATAAAAAACACATTTTATCCTCATAATTTTGTGATTTTGACCAATTTTGTCCCTAAAGTTTATGTAGAACACATTTCATCCTCATAGTTTTACAATTCCTACCAATTAAGGACAATTAAAGGATTGTTAACAAATGTAGGCATAATATCATCACATGTCCCATTAACAATTGTATTATTAATACTTAATTCAATTATTGATTAAATTATAGAAATAACAACAAGTGTTTTTGGATAGGAGACTATCTTTTTTTTCCCTTTAAATTGTGATATGATATATTTGAAACTAAATAAATAGATTGAAAGATAAATAGATGATTGAAAAACAAGTATATGATGCAACAAAACAAAATTTTGCAAATAAATGACAATCCAAACCATTCATTCTTTTGTATTAATATTTTTCTCCAGTTAGTTGTATTGGGTCTGTTTGACATTTTTCTTCAATTGGCTATAGTGGGATTGTTTCTTTCTCACTGACTTCATTTTCTTTGGATCTTCTTGTTCGATTGTGATTAAGAAGAAAGTAATCGTGGCTAAAAATTTCTTAGTCTTTTTTGTATTAAAATGAGAAAGTGAATTAAGAAAAGATTTTTGAGCTTTTTGTTGATCCAATTTTTTTTTTTACCTAATAGGCATGCCGTGATCAAGTGACGCTATCCCATTCAAATTGCTTGATAATCTACTAATTGTCCTCAATTAGCCAAATTTAGGAAATTATGAGGATGAAATGTGTTTGCATAAAACTTGAAGGATGAAATTAATCAAAATTATAAAATTACAAGGATAAAATGTGTTTTGCACGAAACTTTAGGGATGAAATTGGTTAACACTTAAAACATTAGGGATGAAAAGTGCATTTTTCTCAAATATAAATAATCATAAAATTCCTAAAATTTACTAATTAAATGCATTTAAATGAGGCATGATTAACAATTAAGGAAGATAAACAAATTATACTTAAGAAATCAAAGCTGTCAGGGATCCAATTATAAAAATTAAAAATTTTTTGGGGTTAAATTATAATTTTTAGAAAATTCAAGGGTCCTAATTCAACAAAAGATAAAATTTAGGGATCAAATTATAATTAAATTAAGGACCTAATTAAAATAAATTCTAAGTTATAGGGGTGAAATGAAATTACTTGAAAGATTAAGGGACTAAACTGCAAAATCCGTCTCTGATTTCTTACGGAAAAGGGCATCGAGCCCTTTTTATTTATTTCCTAGGCCTAAACTAACTTGGCCCAATAAAAAAAAATCCAGAAAAAGAACGGGCTAGTCCGCTTATTTGGTCAAGCAAATCCAATCAAAATGTTGGGCTTTAGCTGCAAAGTCCATGTTATAATCCAAAGAAAATAAAAGCAAACAAAATGCTTAGACCTTACTTATCTCCTAAAATCCAGAAATAAATCACTCAAAAACATACATAAAATCTGCCGAAGAGGATCAAAACTTGAAAAGGGCAGATTTGATTCATTTTTCACAATTTTTAGGACTTAGTGTAATTATGGAAAAGTCAGAGGGGCAAATTGTAAAAAAAATCTCAACTGTAAGCAAGAAAAAGAAGCAGGCATCAAGTTTCTGTGAAAAATTCCTCCTCGGCAAAGACAATCAGAAATCAATGGATAAGCCTTTTCGGTGACTTTTGACATAGTTTTTACATAAACATGATTTTTGCAACATCAAGAGCATGTTTAAAGTTTCAAACAAGGTTCCAATCAACATAAAGATCAATCAAAATCAGATTTGAAGTCCAAGAACCAGGCTGCAAGTTTCGCAATATATCCGCATAAAATGTCAAACCAAAATTTTCATGAAACTCTATCCAAACGTATACACAAAAATCCACGGGTTCTTCCCATGCCCAAGGGTTGGAACATCAAGGAAAAGTTGAAATATTTAATCAGTTAAACAAGTTTCTATTACTTTTGACCCCAAAATGAACCTAACATGGCAAGGAACTCCCTCAAAACCACAATCCAACGAGACAAATAGACGCACCAAAGTTTAAGAACATCTACCTGGATGTATCAGTCAGAAATGAATCAAAATGAACGGACTTTGAGGCTGCAGATTTGATTCCAAACTCCAAGAGTTTCGGATACCAGGTTTGGTTTTCTTCCAAATTTGGCATCAGATTTGGCAGCTTTAAACTGTTCTCTCATGAAATCTACAACATAAAAGTTTTTCTCCAACATCTATAAAATATGCAGAAAAAAAGAATGGATGAAAAAGAGACTAAAATGAAGAGAAAATGGCATCCAAACATGACTGCTCGATCAGCCCTGCTACTTGTCTCCAGAAATTTTTTTTCTTCCTTTTTTTTTCCTTTCTCTCCCTTTTTCTTTTCTCTCACCCCAGATTTTTATGCAGCCGACTTTCTTTTTCCTCCCCTCTTCCTAACCCTAAAGCTACATTTTTCTATTTATATGAGGTCAAGAAACCCTAAAATCTAGAAAAAGAAAGAAACAAAGAAAAATGAGGAGGAAACTCTAGAACCTCATGAGGTGTCATTTTTGATGGATCTTGTGGATAAAATTTTGGGAAGTAGTGAGCTGGATTTGTACTAGCTAATCTTGGGGAAAGAAAGATTTTTTTTTTTTAAAGAGAAAAGGAGAAATGGGCCAATTGGGCCTCTTTTATTTGTTTTCCAGATTTCTATTGGGTTTTGTTTTGAGCGTTAGAGAAATTTTGTTGGGTTAAAGACAAAAGGAAATTTATACTATATATATATATATATATATATATATATTTTTTAAATTTGAAAATCCCTTTTTCTTTTCTTTTCTTTTTTCCTACAAAAATAAAAAATGAAATGATTATTTAAATAATAATATAAACAAAGACATAATAAAAATTTAATAAATTTTTTTGGAAAAATTTTGGTGTCTACAGTCCCACATGACCTTTACCGAAATTTCAGTGGCTACCTCCCACAAAATCTCGTCAAAAAGATTTAAGATAATACTAGATCGAGTCTACTTATCCATCTCAGCAAAATTTGCATCTGTCACACTCTCTGAATCGCTAAATCAACTCCATTTTGAATCAAAATGGCCTCCATCTTGAGCTACCACATCTCAAAGTTAATATTCCTATCGAATTTCTCGATAACAGTCTTTGTTATTGCCATTGTTGACACAAAACTCAAAGCCTCCGAAAATCTCTAATACCAGTTTGTTAAGTTTGATCCCAAGAAATTGACAAAAGAGTTTTTGGTAATCTCAAAACACAAATAACAAAGCAGAAATAAATAAAATAGAAACATAGAAATTTATATGGTTCGTAAAATTTTACTATGAAAAAGAGAGTACAAAAATGTCTTAAAAAAGTGCTCCTAGATCCAAAATACCTAATAGTTAAAACACCAGAAAGTCCAAATATTTTATTTAATAAAAGGTTTAATGACCCAAAAATCCAAATAACCCATTAAAACTTTCTTGGTTTGGTGCACTTAATCCCATCACATACCCACTCTTTTTATAGCCAATTAAGAGAAACAACTCCTTAACAAAAAATGATGTGGGACAAAGCCACACATAACAATAGTCAATTATTGTCGGTACTCCATGGTTCATAACTTAGTGCTGAATATTGATTTGAGAAAAGGTCAACTAACTAGCTTTTGAGTTTTCAATGTTTAAATAGTCAGAACGGTTCACTCCTTTTTTTTTTTTGGGTTAAATTACTGAGAACCGATTGTGATTTTGCATGTTGTTACATGATTCTTACTAAATCTTGAATTTCATCTAAAGGGATGGTTTTGCATGTCTACATAATTTTTCTATGATTTTATGCAAAGCTGTCAGAACCTTATTCTGTTTAGTACTTTGAGTAAGTTAATACTGGCATTTCAACTAACACATTACGTGCATATATCCACATAATTTTTCTATGATTTTATGCAAAGTAGTCAGACCCTTATTCTATCTAGCACTTTGAGTAGGTTAACACTTGCATTTCAACTAACATATTACGTAGATTTATTTCCAAATTCAATGAATATTATAATTCACTTTATCTCATTCAAATGCATATAAAATTTGAAAAATTGAATAACTAACTAACAAGACATAAAAGAGAGCACTTAAAGCATTCATGCAACTAACAAATATGCAAACAATTTAGTTTTAATTGAATGACAGTACATGTCACCCAAACCCAAGCAAACAACAAAAGATTTTCTTATATTTCACCTATAATCAACTAACTGATTTTCATATCATATTAGAGTTTTTTCTTCTAAGACAAAAGGGAAAAAGATATTCATGAATTAATTTAAATGTATCCATATTGAACACGCCATTATAAAATTAGGAAGAAAAAGGAATAGTTGTTGTTTGTGCTTTATGTTGCATTGTCTTCAAACAAAATTATAAAAACAACAGAAGAAAAATGAAATAGAGAATATCCATCTACCTCTGTCAATGAAATCTTAATTAATGACAATGAACATTTACACAGAAATAATTAAATATAATGGATTAAAAATTCCCTTGTGAATTATATAATTACAGAGAGTTTATATACAAAAGGTATGTATGTAAACAAATTAAAAAGTGGTGCCAAAAAATTAAAAAAAAAATTAGTGCAGCTAACTTCATACTAAAGAACTTTATCAAAAAGCTAACTCATTCAACCCATATTACGTGATAAATAATAATTGTCTACTCTACAAATAATTAGGTTTTATATGAAATGAAAATTATGGAAAACCTGAATCTAAAGAAAAAAGAAATACCATTCACATACTTTATTCTTAAATAATTAACCGATTGTAATTTTACAAATGAATAGTCAGTATTGATAAGTATTGATATTGCAAATACTATTCATGAAGTGTTTAATAATTTAGCCAAATCTTAGTTTTTTAATTATTAAAATATGATAATTTCACTAGAAATACATCACAGATTTTATTTTCAATAGGAAAAAGACATATCTCAACGCCAACTAATAAATGAGCTTGCAAAGTCATAGGGCAGGAAAGTAGATGCATAGTACAATAATTGAAATGATAAAGATCTAACAAGTCAATTTATGTTGTATTCTAATGCCCCTTTTAAAATTTTAGTAGCACTTGCAAATTAGATTTGCTTCTCATATGCATACTTGATCTGTGCATATATATTTTCTTCTCAACAACATTATTTTGAACTGTACAAAAAGTACAATTTTGTAATTTAATGGTAATCACAACACCTTTGGTAAAACATGATAATATTAACAATTGTTATAAAGTTCAATCCAAATTTTAGTAGCTACAAAAATATCATAGTTGGGCTATATTATTGGCATAATATAAATTAAGATACTATATAATGAACAAAATTAAGTAATTGGTAATTGTACAAAATGTTTATTGTGTACAAAACAAAAAGCAAAGTTTATTGTACATTTTACAGCTATAAAAACTTTGAAGATGGAATATTATCATATTTAAACTAAATTGTTAATATAATATTGACTAATAAACAAAATAAAGCAATTGTCAGTTGTAAAAAATGTTTATTTTATGCAAAGCAATTAAAAGTTTATTGAACTCTGAAAATGGAAGATTATCATATCTAAACTAAGTTGTTACATATTTTACTTGGATTATGACAATAAGAAGAGGAAATTTTCTATGTTCTATCAAATTAGTGTATACAACAAAACCTAACCAAAAAATATACTAAAACATTATGATTTGGATACAACAAATTTTTATCAATTTCAGTAATTGTAAGCCTTTTTTGTTATATTTTTTACAATTATCAATAATTTTTTTGAAGTTTTCTTATTCAATATGACATAATATAGTGAATTTAATCATCAATTTAACCTTTTGTTTTCTCATTAAGTGTTTATAACCTGTTGTCTTCTTATTAATTGTGATTTTCTTCGAAACCAATATGTATACAAAATAGTTAGCTTTAATTATCATGCATAAGAATATAACAATTGCAGATAATTTTAACACATACAATAATTGGAGATGAAGAAAATGATTGGTGAATATAGTTGTAAGAGGGCAGTTTTCAAATTTAATTACCAACATTTTGAGATGTAATTTATTAAAACTTTTCATTTTTCTTATTAGTATCATGATAGAAATGCAATATTTCAAATTAAAAGACATGAGCATAATTTATATATAACAAAAACTAAGATCAAAATATGCGTACACTTACACTCTCTGTTGCTAAGACTCATCATTCTTTTTATATAGTAATGATTAAATATCCACTTTACATAAAATCACAAGGAATTATGTGAATATTTTAAAATATTAGAGAGTCATGCAATAATGTGCAAACACTGCGAAGTCACGGGAGGTTACTGGTGCTTTTTTTTTTTTTTTTTTTTTTTGGCTTGCATTTTCGGTTGACTTTGCAATGCACTTGATGCAAGTTACTCCAATAGAAAGGAGCTGAGCTTTCTTGTATGCGTCTATTTTGCTTTTTGTAAAATTCTTTAAAGAAAGTAATTTGCTAAATATTTTAAAAGGAAAATTCTTTCTTTAAAGGCATTGAGAACTGCTGCGCAAATTTGATTATCAAATTTAGAATAACATATCAGTAAACTTTAAAACGTATT
Source organism: Coffea eugenioides (assembly GCF_003713205.1). Lineage (NCBI taxonomy): Eukaryota > Viridiplantae > Streptophyta > Magnoliopsida > Gentianales > Rubiaceae > Coffea > Coffea eugenioides. Next base: position 34,180,936 of record NC_040045.1, on the reverse strand, counting down.
GACGTTTGAAGATGCAAAGGCACTGGCTCAAACTTTTTCAGTCTGCACGAAATTGACATGAATAAGCAAGGGCAGTTCTTAAGATTCTCGCCCTCTATAACAAAGGCAATAACGAATTAGGTAATACACATAGTCGAATATCAGATATGATGTTTCCATGAGCACAAGGGCTACCAGACAATAGATAAAGAAGACCACCACGAGGGGCCTGTAGTCGGTAATCACGACTTTCTGCACTATTAATGCTTGAAAAGCTGCTACGATTGTGAAGACCGCGGAGTAGAAGATGGAAATCATGTCCACCACATAGTAGCAGGGCAGGGAAAGATAAAAATCCTCAATTTCAAATCGCAAAAAGATAATCACAAGCAGAGTCCCCATGGTGAACAGAGAGGAGAACAGCCCTCCAGCTAAGTAGAACATCAACAAGCCGAATTCCCAGCGCCGGTTCTTGAGAAAAATGGCCTCTCCAGTCGTTTGATCGAAACCTCCAGGTACAGTAAAAATTGCAGCAAAGTTTATGGTACCAATGAGGACAGACACAATCAACACAGTGTTGGCCAATGCTCTCACAGTTTCCTCAGCCTTTTCGCGTAGACTTGCATGGTTCGTCTCGAATACTTGTTTTGCTGTCTTCCCATCAGAATTTTGTAGTTGCCAGAGATATGGAAAAGAGTCATATTGCACCCGCTGTGGAGCCAAAGATCAATCATAAGTTGCAAATAGTCGGGAAAAGAAAATTAAACAATATACACCAAGCAAAGCAATACTGGTATTAATTTTAATTTGGTACCTTAAACCAGAGGACTCCCCACATCATTTGCTGAAAAACTCCAGGGGGAGTGCTGGGAGGGGATTCCAGGCGTGCTGCGAGATGTATAATGCTATTTCCTTCGCAATCAATAGCACTTAGCATCCTGTCCATGTTAGTACCACTAGTCATCAAGTAGTCGTACAAGAACCATTTTTTCTCCTCCACTGCAATTTGCAGTATATTCCTTCCTTTTCCATCGAAACTATACGCAGCTTCAGGGTAGACACTGAGGATTTCCTGAACTACCTCAATGATGCCCAGTCTCGTTGCTTGTATTAGTGGATCTGGCATCCTATGTTTCTTTTCTGATGATATCCCAAACTGGCTGCCTTCAAGATCTTTGTCCTCTGTATGCACATAGTTGCTCCAATCTTCTCTTCTGATTAACCTTTCTGCAAGCATTACTGCAACTGCATGGCTTTGCTTTGCATCATCAATTTCTTTAAGCCAAGGAAAACCTAGAGGGCGAAGACATCAAATTGAATAAACCATTAATGAGTAACTCCAATGTGGGCAGATTTGGTCCGGGAGATGCAGAAATGGTACTTCAAGATCCATTACACAACGTAGGCTTTTTGTTCTCCTTAGCATCTGTTATTTTGGCACAAATCTATTCGGTTCTTAAAAAGAAACCGTTTGAGGAGGTTCAATTGGCCAAAATGAATTTCTAGACTTGCGATTGCTTATTTATATTTATTCTACGACATGCCGATGAATTAAAGATATGTGAAGTAAAGGGAAATTGAAGAGAGCATGCAGGCCAAGCTGCATAGCACTTGAAAACAAAATTCTTACATTGTTTGGACACGAAAAAGAAACTAATTTACTCAAAAGAAATAAGACGTTCTCGTAACCACGAAGGTAGGCTAGACAAGACTATGCTTCAACTCTCAAAAGAAGAATTTGGGGAAACAAAAAATTTATCCATATTCTATCATCACTAGCATGAGTGCATATGAAGTAGATACAAGAAGATGCTTTACCCAAGATATAATTGGCAGTTGGAGATCTGTTCAATTTATGAATGGAAGCTGAATTGTTTGGTTCTTCTGCAATATGGACAGGTCGCGATTCCTTGTACAAGACTGGAATACCTGCCAGCAACACAACGAACTGACAGTATCACTCTCTCAAAATTCTGAGGGCATTTTAAGCCTGCTTACTAGAAAAAACCAGCAGGCAGATAGCATGGTAGTTCAAATTGCTTCTCCATGGATCCCAAAGCCATTAAACACTAAATTAGATGATTTTTAACAAGGTTTCCAGGCTAAGTACAGAATCATGTCACCAGAACATGCTACACTAACTCTTAGTTAAAAACTTTTGTCTCCCAATGTCAGCTAGGGGAAAAATCATATGCTTGATGAGATCTTCAGAGACTTCAAAGCGACATCACATTCAGCCTAATGATTATTGGCAATTTGCCTAATCAACTTTACGGGTAGGGTACTGAAGTAGTTGAAGAAATTCGAATGTCTCCTAAGACTGGGAAAAGTCTTATGTTGCAACTTGCATGTGGTTAATGATAAAGCACTTACGAGAATAGATTATAGTTCGGAGTATATGCAGAGGAATGAGGGACTTCATCCCAAGATCTTTGAGCGTGTAGGCAGAACCACTCCTGAAGGACTCTTGTTTTGCAGCCAAAAGATGTAAAGCAGTTTTTCCTTTTTCATTACGTTTTCCAGCAAGATCAGGATAGGACTCTAATATGCCAATTGCCAAACCTGTTTGATACAATAGAGTGAAACATGTAGGAAGCAGTAAACTTGAAAAGGACTAAAAGTTAATGCAACAATATCCCACATCATACTACACCAGCATAGACCTCGACAAAAGATAAGATAGCATAAACTGATAAACTGAACAAACATAGAGTTCAAATTCAGCAACAAACTTGACAGCTTTTGCAAAGACAATCGAAATTTTACTTGATAGAGAAGCTTACTGTAACATTCTCCAATAACAGCAGCATGAAGGATTGTGCATCCATCATTCCTCCTCATCATGTAATCACAGATATACTTTTCCAGAAGTGAGAAAACTTCCTTTTTCCCACATGCAGCAGCCACAAAAAGAGGGGTTTCACCCAGTTTGTTGCTCTCAGACACTAAATCCCTTTCTGTCCTTAAGATGATCTCTGCAACATCCTTGTGACCAAATCTTGCAGCCTCATGCAATGCAGTGTCGCCGTTGACATTCTTGGCCTTCAGATTTTCACTGGTCACAAGACCATCTTGGAGAAGTAATCCGAAGAGGGCCACATTTCCGTGAATGGCCAGAAAATGGAGAACAGTATCACCACATTTGGCAAGTGGTTTCACACCTTCTTCCCTCCAGAAACTGCGAAAGTTTTCTACTGACTGTCTTTTCCCATCTAAGACTGCTCTATAAGCAGCAGATCGATGGCTTAAGTTGATTCCAGACCTTGCCATTTGAATAGGTATAAAAAAAAATTCCTTCAAGGTTCTTATGAGAGTGCCATATCAAGCAAATCAATCGTATGTAGTATAATGCTCCACTAGACGAAAGAAAAGATTGGAGGAAATGAAAAGCAAGAAATTGCTGTAGTGCTAAAGGTGGACAGATAAGAAAGCACTAAAAAAGTTACTACGACTTTGGAGTGATTGCTGATAGGACGATCAAATTCACTAGATTGTTCTGTATAGAAATATCCTTTAAATGCCAGAGATTAATCTCTAAGTGTAAGTGATTGTTAGACCTAAGGTTATCATGGTATTTTGAGTACGGATGGTTATACTTTTTTGTTACATGATTGTTCCTGTAATAGGGAATACTCACATCATTAATAAATGGGTATATATTTGAAGTGTGAAAAGATGGTAAATAATCTATAAGGATTTACCATGAGACTGATGAGCTCTCAAAATTTTTCCTGTTAAAGGGATCGTGAGGTTGATGGGCTCTGAGAGTTATTGGAAAATAACTTCGGTACAACAGATGCAGAAGTCATTTTACTCCTGATTGCGTAAAAGATTTTCCACGGGAAAAAATTTTCCCAATCTTTTTGGCTGCCAAACATCAGAATTTCCTGAAAATATTTTCCAGAAAATATTCAGTCCAAACAAACAGACCCTAAGTGTAAGTGATTGTTAGACCTGAGGTTATCATGGTATTTTGAGTATGGATGGTTATGCTTGTTTGTTACATGAATGGGTATATATTTGAAGTGTGAAAAGATGGTAAATAATCTATAAGGATTTACCATCTCTTATAAAAGAGGAATTGTCACATATCTGACCACTTGTATAACTCAGAATTCTTGGCACTAAGTGAAAGAGTCTTAAAATGTGTTTGTAAGTACTTCTTCATTGGAATTATATATTAGTACAAAAATTGAGCGTTAATCACATAATGGAATAGGCACAACTTATTTCAAGATTAATATAAGATAAGTGTGATAAAAGGATATTAATTACATAGTAAATGTTCACTAAAATGTGAAGTCGTTTACTTAACTTTTTTCATTACTTAGGTAATCCTGATGCATTGAATCCTAATCTATAAGAGTGAGTTAATTGATTAGTGGAATCAATGATGAATTAAATGGATTTTTAATTTATCTAGTTCTTATTTATTAAGAATTATAATTTATGTTTATTGTTAATGTATATGAGAAGCTAATGGGCCATGCACGCTAAGAACTTCTTTAACCGGATTATATGAATTTCAAGTAGGGACTTGATAGATAAGTTTTTATAACTTATAATTTAATTTATGAGACAGATTAAACTTGAGAAACTTATAGTACAAATAAGATTAAACCTTCCAAATATTAGAATAACAAAGATGAATCCTATTGTAAACTGACGTTAGGTTTCAATAAGGATATGGACAACTTATTTGTCTATAAATACTCACTAAGTTTAAGGCTTCCCAATACAAGTATTGTATTAGAATAAGAAAACTAAATCCTATTGTAAACTAGTTTTATATTTCTATAAGGATATAAACAACTTATTTATCTATAAATACTCACTAAGTTTTTGCTAACAAGACTAATTGATGCATAATTGTCTTGGGAGATTTTTGAGAAAAATCTTGAGAGAAAAACATCTAAAATTCATCCAAGAAATAAGGAAAAAATCACATCTCTCATTAGGGCAAGTTTTTCTATGAAAAATTAGGGTTTTTTCAACCAATTTATGGAAGGTGTTTTGGTAATAACTAGTACTAATCTAATTTAAACTAATTCGACCCAGAAGATTCTAGTTAAGGAGGTTCATGTGGAGATGTGAGGCTACGTGGATCCCTTTACCCCTCTGCATAAATTTCCACCGGTCTAAGAAGATCTTCTTGGGTTGAGGTAATTTTCTTAAATTAAACTAACTTTATGTCACATAGATTTAATCAAAGGTTGATAAACTAACCAAATAAAAAATTTTAAAATTTTCTGTATGCATGTTTTGATGATTCCTTACAGTGGTATTGGAGCCAGGTTTAATTAATTCATGTAAGAAATTTATTTAATTTCATGGATGATGATGAGATCATGATTATATGCTATTCTTGTAGTTCGTTTGAGTTTTTATATGAACAAAAGTGATTGAAAATTTTTCTGAGAATTGTTCTTGAGTTTTTCAATAACTGTAATCGAGAATTTTCGTCAAAACAACAGGATTTGTGGCTATCCATTTCTGTTTAGATCACAAATAGAAAAACCAATAGCAAAAGAACGAATAGAAACAAAAAGACAGCATTGTCCATGTCGACGAAAGCCACGGCCGTTCCGGAAATGTGACTGCTTTTCGTGATATGAATGGATAAAAAGTGTCTTTTTCCCTTAAAAAATTGTTGATGCATGAATTCTCTGGCACGGATAGCTATTAAAATATACAATGAATAAAGAAGAATTGTTAGGTCCACCGTAACCTTGATTAAAATCACTGGGTCCATGAATTGTCTGGTATGGATAGCTATTAAAAGATGCAATAAATAAAGAAGAATTGTTGAGTCCACTATTACCTTAGATAAAAGTCAAAAAAAAAAAAAACCTGGATTAAAGTCACGGCTAGATAAGATGCTCGCACCTGAATTAAAGATCAGAAACTCTGCAAAATTTAATCACTGGAAGTTGCGTCAAGAACACTGGATTGCAGCAGTTTTTAATGTGATTTTGCGGTGGCTGGTTAGCTGAAATTTTTGTTCTTCGTTGCTTCAAATTCCAGCCATGCGATGGTGGTGAAGATGAAGTTTGATTGGTTAACAATTGCTGGGAACTTTCTGGAAAAACGAAATTGACGAAACTATTTTGTTTCGGATGACAAATAAAATTTGGTTATTGATTTTCTCTTGTGTTTGGATTTATAAACTGACTTGAAATTTCCTATAATTCTAATATGATTACAATTAAGGTATTTGCAGGAAATTTTCTAGAAAAAGGACAGTTAAGCAACTGGTTAATTTCCTATGACAAAAGTTTTTAGTCATTGGTTTCCCTTTTGTGTTTAGTTTTCTAAACTAACGTGGAAAGTTCCTATATTTCTAATATGATTAGAATTATTGTACTTTCCTAGAAATTCTAGAAATCCAAATTGGACAAGAAATTGTTCAATTGAGTTTTGGAAACTTACTCAATTTTAGTGAGACTAAAATTAAGAAAGTGTAACCAACTTTAAAACTTCCAAATTTGATAAATGTTCATATACTTTTAGAAGCTTTCTAATTTAATGAAATAAATTAGAAAAGTGCTCCAAAGTTAGTATTTGAAATTCTAAAATGGTTTAAGGGAAAATTTCCAAACCTAAGTAAGTTAGGAAATTCTAGTTGGACTAGAAAATCCTAATTTTAACTTAGGCTCATAATAGGATTACGCAAAACTTTTGTTCATGGTTTTAAAATATTGAAAATTGCTCTAATGAAATTAGAGAGTGTTTTCCATAATTTTAAAATTAATAAAAAGAAAAACTTCAAGACTTGAAACTTTAAATGATTTAAAGTTTAAGCATACAATGATTCATGATTAGAATTTAATAAATACTTTATTATGCTTTCATTTAATATTGTATTATGTGCATGCATGATGGATGGCTATGGATTAAGACCAATATGATTGTGAATGGTTGAATGTTTGTATGGTTTGGTTTTGGTATTTCTGGAATAGGGCCTACGTGTCCTACCTTCGCTATACACTCTTAATGCAAAATATCTTCTCATCTCGCTTCCCTTGAATGTTACTCAAGGTTTTTCTCAATATTATGTAATGTACTATATTAGGGATAGAGAGAGAATGAGGATCTAAAATGTTTGGACTAGATTTATATTTGTAATATATAAAGGAGATGGAAACAGCACCAATTCCACCATAGCGGACATACAAAAGAAGTGCAGGGCATGGAGATATTTATTGTCCCTTAGTTTGACCATTTGGTTTCCTTCTGACTCAAAGAAAATAGTTTAAGAGTAAAGTCCATAATCATTCATGTTTATGTTTATTTATTTATATTGATAAATAAATATGCATGCTATATACTTTTTTTTTTTTTTTCAGAAACGATAGAAATTTTATTACAAATAAAAGGATAGTACAATATATGAGCAAGGGCTCAATTTGGACTTTACAAAAGTGTACTAAGACACAGAGGGTCTAGAATCTCCTCATCAAATTGAAAGTGCATTGCTAGCTTACTTAATCTCTTACTTATGCTATTACCTTCAACAGGTAGGCTATCAAATGAGCATCTCCTAAACAAAGAACTGATGTGTCTTATGTCCTCCAGATGGCCTGCCATACACATGTCCCTTGAAGCTTGACATTTTATCAATTGTAACACCTGAGAGCATGATAGTAGAATCTTAATGTACTGCCAACCTTGTGCCATTATCATGCATAGAGCTAGTTGTAGCGCCACAAAATAATCCAACGTAACAGAACCAGTGCTCCTCTCCTTCAATGCCCAGGCCGCACATATCTGGCTTTGAGTGTTTTGTACTTCAATGCCCATGCATGCTATATACTTGATGAGACCAAATGCAAACATACTTAAATGTGTCTATAATCCCTCAATTAAATATTAAGTCCCTCAATTAAATATTAAGTCTGGACATAAGTTGCCTTCTATTGTTATAAAAAACATGAGTTTTTGTCCGATATTACTTTGTGCACCTTAGAAAAGAGTACTCTACTAAGGATATGTTTTATTATGAGATGAGATCTCGCACTAAAGGATTAGACTTAACTACAATATATAACTTGTTCACCTCAGTGAGTGTTGTTGTTGTAGAGGCAAATATTGGGAAAAACATAGGATGTGCCTTATCAAGAGTTGACAACTGAAATATCTAGAAATTATAATGCCCCTTTTAAAATTTTAGTAGCATTTGCAAATTAGATCTGCTTCTCATATGCATATTTGATGTGTGCATATATATTTTCTTCTCAACAATATTATTTTGAACTATACAAAAAAGTAGAATTTTATAATTTAAGGGTAATCATAGCACCTTTGGTAAAACATGATAATATTAACAATTGCTATAAAGTTCAATCCAAATTTAATCAATAAAAGCTCAAAAAAGTTCTAATAGCTTTATGTCAAAGAGTTCAATTTGAATAATGTTTGCAACCAAAATTGGTTAAAGAAATTGAAAAGCGTGCATAAATTATACTATGAGGTAGATAATCAAAATTTCCACAACAAATTTTAGTAGCTACAAAAATATTATATTTGGATTATTATACTCACGTGATTATATTATGAGTTAGATAATCAAAACTTCACAACAAATTTTAGTAGCTACAAAAATATTATATTTGTGTTATTATACTCACGTGCAAAGCATGCGCAATATTTTCCTTTATGCATGTGAATTTTTTTCCAAGATAAAAAACCTTTAATATATTAAATTTTTGTGTAAAACTTTGATTATTGGCATAATATAAATTAAGATACTATATAATGAACAAAATTAAGCAATTGATAATTGTACAAAATGTTTATTGTGTACAAAACAATTAAAAGTTTATTATGCATTTTACAGTTATAAAAACTCCGAAGATGGAAGATTATCACATTTAAACTAATTTCTTGGTATAATATTGATTAAGAAACCATATAATAAACAAAATTAAGCAATTGCTAGTTGTAAAAAAATGTTTATTTTATGCAAAGAAATTAAAATTTATTGAACTCTGAAGATGGAAGATTATCATATCTAAACTAAGTTGTTGCATATTTTACTTGGATTGTGACAATAAGAAAAGGAAATTTTCTATGCTCTGTCAAACCAATGTATAAAACAAAACGTAACCAAAATACATAATAAAACATTATGATTTGGATACAACAAATTTTGATCAATTTCAGTAGTTGTAAACCTTTTTTGTTATATTTTTTATAATTATTGATAATTTTTTTTGAATTTTTCTTAGTCAATATGACATAATATAGTGAATTTAATCATCAATTTAACCTTTTTTTTCATTAATTGTTTATAACCTTTTGTCTTCTGATTAATTGTGATTTTCTTCTTAACCAATATGTATATAAAATAGTTAGCTTTAATTATCATGCATAAGAATATCATAATTGAAGATAATTTTAACACATATAATAATTGGATATGAAGAAAATGATTGGTGAATATAGTGGTAAGTGGTAGCTTTTAATTTTAATTACCAACATTTTTTAGATGTAATTTATTAAAAAATTTTATTTTTCTTATTAGTGTCATGATTGAAATATAATCATTTTAATTAAAAGACATGAGGGTGATTTAGGCATAACAAAAACTAAGATCAAAATATGCTTATACTTATACTCCCTATTGCTAAGACTCATCATACTTTTTATATACTAATGATTAAATATCCACTTTAAATAAAATCACTGGGAATTATATGGATATTTAAAATATTACAGAGTGGTGCAATAATGTGCAAACACTTAAAAGTCACGGGAGGTTACTAGTGATTTATTCTTTGTTTTTTCTTGCATTTTGCGGTTGACTTTGTAATGCGCTTGATGCAAGTTACATCAATAGAAAGGAGCTGAGCTTTCCTGTTTGCTTCTATTTTTCTTTTTGTAAAATTCTTTAAAGAAAATGATTTGTCAAAGATTTTAAAAGGAAAATTCGTTCTTTAAAGGCTTTGAGAACTGCTGCACAAATTGATTATTAAATTTAGAATAACTTAAGACTAAACTTTAAAACGTATTGACCTTTGACAGATGTAAAGGCATTGGCTTCCCAAGAACTTTTAGTCGAATTTATAAGATTTTGAGTTTTTTTTTCTTTTATTAAGATCTTGAGTGAGCCAATTTATTGCTTATTGGTTTTCAAGATGACTACGCTTGAGGAGGGAGGGCATACACTGGATATCGTGGGAGAAAATTTGCTATCCGCCGAAGGAGGGAGGGCTTGGAATTCGCTCGTTCAAGGATATGTCCTTGGCATTTGTGTGCAAGCTTTTGTGGCCACTACGCAGGATGGAATCCATATGGGCTGACTTTATGCATGAGCAGTATATAAAGGGCTGTCACCCTCTCAGAGCTCCGGTTAATAAACCACCATTATCTTGGAGAAGGTTACAAGGTGTTCGTGATTTAGCTGAGAGTAGAATCCAATGGTGCTTAGATAAGGGGTTTGTTGACTTCTGGTATGATCGATGGCTTTTTAAGATACCCTTAGCTGATTAGGTGGCCATATGCGACCCCCATCATATGCTGATGGCGGAGTTCTATGGGGAAAATGGCTGGAACGTGAAGCGTCTGAAGGCTTGGTTGCCAGTGGAGGTCGTCATCATGATTTAGGAAATACAGCTGCACCCGAACCAAGAGGACTGCATGGTATGAAATGACTCACTGTCTGGGGAGTTCACGGTTAAGTCTACTTGGGAGGCTCTAAGGTGACGAAGGAATAGATCTACAGTTGACAAAATTATCTAGAATAAATTGGTTCCCTTAAAAATTTCCTTTTTCGCCTTGAAGGCTGCGCCGGAGCTTGTGCCAGCAGAGGTAAACCTTAAAAAATGTGGAATAAACTTGGTTTCGCGGTGTGTTTGTTGTGGTGCCCATGAAGAATCTATGACACATCTATTTCTTACTGGCCTTGTCGCATCTGGAGTTTGGAGGCACTACACTGGCAGGTTTGGCATTTTGGAGGTCAGGGTGATAGCAACTACTCTGATATGATCTGCGACTCATGAGGGCCACTTGATTTTCACCTGTTACAAGGAGTTTGGTGAGGCAGATGTCCTGATGGCAGAGAGCTTAGCATTATTATATGGTCTTCAGATCTGCAAAAGCAGGATGGTGAATCATTTGGTAGCGGAAGTGGACTCGGAGACCTTGGTTAGGTCGGTAACCTCCAAAGCGGTATCTAGGTGGCTGCTTTGTAATATTTTGCGACAAATTTGCGTGCTGTTATGGGAATTTTCCTGATCTGTTACTCATCTATTTAGGGAAGCTAATACCTCAGCAAACCGGCTGACGACGGTGAGATCTTCACCATACTTTTTTTGTACATCTCTTCAGCAGCACCCTAGGGATGTTAGGGCCGCTATTAAACTAGATGCCAAGGAGTGTCCCTCTTTGCGTGTGCAAGTTGTATGAGAGTAGCTCTCCTGTTGCCTGTGCCTGTTTTTGCTAGATTCCGAGTCGTCTCCATGATCTCTTAGTAATTTCGTTAATTTCAGCAATAAAATAGCATTTTTTAAAAAAAAAAAGAAAAAAAATGACTATCAAAATTCATTATGGTGGTTTTCAGCTTTTATTTATGAACATGTTTATTGTTACATTCTTCACTCGATTTTTTCCCTATAGGAAATTCACCTAAATCAATAGACGACGAGCAAAAGTTCTTCACAAACTTGCTCAAACTTTTTCAGTCTGCACGAAATTGACATGAATAAGCAACGGCAGTTCTTAAGATGCTTGCCCTTTATAACAAAGGCAATAACGAATTAGGTAATACACATAGTCAAACATCCGATATGATGTTTCTATGAGCACAAGGGCCATCAGACCATAGATAAAGAAGAACACCACAAGGGGTCTGAAGTCGGTAATCACAACTTTCTGCACTATTAATGCTTGGCAACATGCTACGATTGTGAAGACCGCAGAGTAGAAGATGGAAATCATGTCCATCACATAGTAGCAGGGCAGCGAAACATAAAAATCCTCAGTTTCAAATCGCAAAAAGATAATCACCAGCAGAGTCCCCATGGTGAACAGAGAGGAGAACAGCCCTCCTGCTAAGTAGAACATCAACAAGCCGAATTCCCAGCGCCGGTTCTTGAGAAAAATGGCCTCTCCAGTATTTTGATCGAAACCTCCAGGAACAGTAAAAATTGCAGCAAAGTTTATGGTACCAATGAGGACAGACACAATCAACACAGCGTTGGCCAATTCTTTCACAATTCTCTCAGCATTTTCGCGTAGACTTGCATGATTCGTCTCGAATACTTGTTTTGCTGTCTTCCCATCAGAATTTTGTAGTTGCCAGAGATATGGATAAGAGTCATATTGCACCCGCTATGGAGCCAAAGCTCAATCATAAGTTGCAAATAGTCCGGAAAAGAAAATTAAACAAAATACAACATGCAATGCAATACTGGTATTAATTTAATTTGGTACCTTAAACCAGAGGACTTCCCACATCATTTGCGGAACAACTCCAGGGGGTGCGCTGGGAGGGGATTCCAGGCGTGCTGCGAGATGTATAATGCTATTTCCTTCGTAATCAATAGCGCTTAGCATCCTGTCCATGTCAGTACCACTAGTCATCAAGTAGTCGTACAAGAACCATTTTTTCTCCTCCACTGCAATTTGCAGTATATTCCTTCCTTTTCCATCGAAGGTATATGCAGCTTCAGGGTAGACACTGAGGATTTCCTGAACTACCTCAATGATGCCCAGTCTCGTTGCTTGTATTAGTGGATCTGGCATCCTATTTTTCTTTTCTGATGATATCCCGAACTGGCTGCCTTCAAGATCTTTGTCCTCTGTACGCACATACTGGCTCCAATCTTCTCTTCTGATTAACCTTTCTGCAAGCATTACTGCAACTGCATGGCTTTGCCTTGCATCATCAATTTCTTTAAGCAAAGGAAAACCTGGAGGGCAAATAAATTAAATTGGATAAACCATTAATGAGTAACTCCAACGTGGGCGGATTTGGTCAGGGAGATGCAGAAATAGTACTTCAAGGTCCATTAGGTGTCCTCGGCTTTTTGTTCTTCTTAGCAACTGTTCTTTTGGCACAAATCTTCTGGGTTCTCAAAAAGAAACAGTTTGAGGAGGTTCAATTGGCTGAAATGAATTTCTAGACTTGCAATTGCTTATTTATATTTATTCTACGACATGCCGATGAATAAAAGATATGTGAAGTAAAAGGAAATTGAAGACAGCTTGCAGGCCAAGCTGCATAGCACTTGAAAAAAAAATTCTTACATTGCTTAGGCATGAAAAAGAAACTAATTTACTCGAAGGAAATAAGACGTTCTTGTAACTACGAAGGTAGGCTAGACAACACTATGCTTCAACTCTCAAAAGAAGAATTTGGGAAAACAAAATTTTACCAATATATTCTATCATCACTAGCATGAATGCATATGAAGTAGATACAAGAAGATGCTTTACCCAAGATAAAATTGGCAAAAGAAGATCTATTCACTTTATGAATGGAAGCTGAATTGCTTGGTTCTTCTACATTATTGACAGTTTGCAATTCCTTGTACAAGACCGCAATACCTGCCAACAACACAATGAACTGATAGTATCACTCTTTCAAAATTTTGAGGGCATTTAAAGCCTGCTTCCTCGAAAAAACCGGCTGGCAGATCAAATGGTAGTTCAAATTGCTTCTCCATAGATCCTAAACCATTAAACACTAAATTAGATGACTTTTATTACAAAATCATGTCACCAGAACATACTACACTAAATCTTAGTTAGAAACTTTTGTCTCCCAATGTTAGGGAGGGGACTAATCATATGCGTGATAAGATCTTCATTGACTTCAAAACCACATCACATTCAGCCTAATGATTATTGGCAATTTGCCTAATCAACTTTACGGGTAGAGTACTGAAGTACTTAAAAGAAATTCAAATGTCTCCTAAGACTTGGAAAAGTCTTATGTTGCGACTTGCATGTGGGTAATGATACAGCACTTACAAGAATAGATTATAGTTCGGAGTATATGCAGAGGAATGAGGGACTTCCTCCGAAGATCTTTGAGCGTGTAGGCAGACCCACTCCTGAAGGACTCTTGTTTTGCAGCCAAAAGATGTAAAGCAGTTTTTCCTTTTTCATTACGTTTTCCAGCAAGATCAGGACAGGACTCCAATATGCCAATTGCCAAACCTGTTTGATACAATAGAGTGAAACATGTAGGAAGCAGTAAACTTGAAAAGGACTAAAAGTTAATGCAACAATATCCCACATCATACTACACCAGCATAGACCTGGACAAAAGATAAGATAGCATAAACTGATAAACTGAACAAACATAGAGTTCAAATTCAGCAACAAACTTGACAGCTTTTGCAAAGACAATCAAAATTTTACTTGATAGAGAAGCTTACTGTAACATTCTCCAATTACAGCAGCATGAAGGATTGTGCATCCATCATTCCTCCTCATCATGTAATCACCGATATACTTTTCCAGAAGTGAGAAAACTTCCTTTTTCCCACATGCAGCAGCCACAAAAAGAGGGGTTTCACCCAGTTTGTTGCTCTCAGACACTAAATCCCTTTCTGTCCTTAAGATGATCTCTGCAACATCCTTGTGACCAAATCTTGCAGCCTCATGCAATGCAGTGTCGCCGTTGACATTCTTGGCCTTCAGATTTTCACTGGTCACAAGACCATCTTGGAGAAGTAATCCGAAGGCAGCCACATTTCCGTGAATGGCCAGAAAATGGAGAACAGTATCACCACATTTAGCAAGTGGTTTCACACCTTCTTCCCTCCAGAAACTGCGAAAGTTTTCTACTGACTGTCTTTTCCCATCTATGACTGCTCTATAAGCAGCAGATCGATGGCTTAAGTTGATTCCAGACCTTGCCATTTGAATAGGTATAAAAAAAATTCCTTCAAGGTTCTTATGAAAGTGCCATATCAAGTAAATCAATCGTATGTAGTATAATGCTCCACTAGACGAAAGAAAAGATTGGAGGAAATGAAAAGCAAGAAATTGCTGTAGTGCTAAAGGTGGACAGATAAGAAAGCACTAAAAACGTTACTACGACTTTGGAGAATCCTGTAAAATCTTTTGAAAAAGTTTAACCACAGAAACTTGTTAATAAATTCCCTAAAAATTTAAACAAAAATGGTTTAAATGCAATTTAATTGATTACCAGCTAAACATAAAACATCTCATTCGGTTTCACTTCAAATTTAGTTGAAGCAGGGCCAAAGGGTTAATCAGCATATGATAGTGTATATTCGCTAAAGTCAATCAACTTTTAAGACTGAATACGTATTTGAACTATTTATGTTATAATAAATGACATTTTTGTCATATTAATTGCATAAATATATTTATATAAGTATGATAAAACATTTAGAGTAAACTTAATTGATGAAATGATAAGAGTTATGAGGGTGAAATTCATTCGATTATAAACAAGGTTTATTCTTAAATATCTCTAATCAAAGTATTAACAAGAAAGGGCATTGTTAATACAGTTAGACTGCATATACTATGCTGTTTCTATATGAGAAGTAGTAAACCTCATCTACTATGGTACGTAAGACACCTAAATTAGTATATGGTTGCTTGATAGGACGATCAAATTCACTAGATTGATCTATACAGAAATATGCTTTAAACGCCAAAGAATCAATCTCTAAGTGTAAGCAATCCTTAGACCTAAAGTTATCATATTAATCTCTAAGTGTAAGTGATCCTTAGATCTAAAGTTATCATAGTATCCTGAGTGCGGATGGTATACTTGTTTGTTATATGATTGTTCCTGTAACAGCGAATGCTCAAATCATTAGTAAAGGGGTATATATTTGAAGTATAAAAAGATGGTAAATAACCTATAAGGATTTACCATCCCTTATAAAAGAAGAATTATCTCATATCTGGCCACTTGTATAACTCAGAATTCTTAGCACTAAGTGAAAAAATTTTAGAAAGTGTTTCTAAGTACATCTTCATTGGAGTTATATTTTAGTACAAAAAATGAGTATTAATCACATAATGAAATAGGCACAACTTATTCACAAAATTAATGTAAAATAAATGTAATAAAAGGATATTAATTACATAGTAAACGTTCACTGAAAGGTGAAGTCATTTACTTTATTTTTTTCATTACTTAGGTGGTCATGATGCATTAAATTCTAATCTATAAGAATGAGTTGGTTGATTAGTGGAATCAATGATGAATTAAAAGGATTTTTAATTTAACTGGTTCTTATTTATTAAGAATTATAATTTATTGTTTATTGCTAATGTATATGAGAAGCTAATGGATCACACACACTAAGAATTTCTTTAACCGGATTAAATGAATTTCAAGTAGGGATTTGATAGATAAGTTTTTATAACTTATAATTTAATTTATGAGACAAATTACACTTAAGGGATTATAGTACAAATAAGTTTAAACCTTCCAAATACAAGTATTATATTAGAATAAGGAAGCCGAATCCTATTGTAAACTAATGTTAGGTTTCTATAAGAATATGGACAAATATTCACCAAGTTTAAGGCTTCCAAATACAAGTATTGTATTAAAATAAGGAAGTTGAATCCTATTGTAAACTAGTTTTAGGTTTCTATAAAGATATGAACAACTTATTTGTCTATAAATACTCACTAAATTTTTGCTAACAAGACTAATTGATGCATAAATTGCCTTGTGAGATTTTCAAGGAAAATCTTGAGAGAAAAATATCCAAAATTCATCCAAGAAATAAGGAAAAAATCACATCTCTCATTTCTCTCATTGGGGTAAGTTTTTCTGTGAAAAATTAGGATTTTTCTCAAACCAATTAATTCGATCTAGAAGATTCTAGTTAAGGAGATTCGCGTGGAGATGTGCGGCTGGATCACTTTACCCCCATACATTAAATTTCCGCTGTTCTAAGAAGATCTTCCTGGGTTGAGATAATCTTTTTAAACTAAACTAACTTTATGTCACATAGATTTAATCAAAGGTCGATTTACTAAAAGAATAAAAAATTTTAAAAGTTTCTCTATGCATGTTTTTCTGATTCCTTACAATAGTATTGGAGTCAGGTTTAATTAACTCATGTGACAAATTATTTAACTGTCATGGATGATGATAAGATCACGATTATATGCTATTCTTGTAGTTGGTTTGAGTTTTTATATGTACAAAAGTGATTGAAAATTTTCTAAGAATTTATTCTTGGGTTTTTCAATGACTGTAATCGGGAATTTTCAACCAAAACAATAGGATTTGTGGTTATCCTTTTCTGATTAGATCACAAATAGAAAAACCTCCAGCAAAAGACACGAATAGAAACAAAAAGAAAGCGCCGTCGATGTTGACGAAAGCCGCGGCCGTTCCGGAAATGTGACTGCTTTTCGTGATATGAATGGATAAAAAGTTTCTTTTTCCCTCAAATAAATTGTTGATGCATGAATTCTCTGGTACGAATAGCTAGTAAAGCAAAAGATGCAATGAATAAAGAAGAATTGTTAAGTCCACTGTAACCTTGACTAAAACCACTGGGTCCATGTGTTCTCTGGTATCGATAGCTATTAAAAGATGCAATAAATAAAGAAGAATTGTTGAGTCCACTGTAACCTTAGATTAAAGTCACTGGATCAAAAAAAAAAAAAACCTGGATAAAAGTCATGGCTAGATAAGATGGTCTTGTTTTCACTCAGTTGTCTTGTTTTCACTGGATCAAAAAAAAAAACCTGCACTGTTTGATATGTGAACTATGGAATCTTGGCCTACGTTTGATCATAGTTTAATCAATTGGTCTTACTTTCTTCTTTTTGCAAAAAAGAGTTTCGTGCATGCATTGTATATTGTTTGATTGCTAAAACTACTTAACAAAAGATCAAAAGCTCTGCAAATTTTAATCACAGGAAATTGCGTCAACACTGGATTTCTGCAGTTTTTAATGTGATTTTGCAGTGGCTGGTTTGGTTTGCTGATAGGTTACATTTTTATCATTAAATTTATGATTATTTTTTTCTTAATTTTAGTTAAATATTATATTAATTGATAGATTCTACTTATATTTGGTTAATAATACTCATCGGAGGGAAATGGAATAAAAAGTGATTAAATGGACAATTTTTCAAGATTATGAATCAGTTTGACATCGGTATGATTAAGATATGCTGCCGACTCCAAGAAGTTCGGGACTCGCATGCGTGGAAGCCACCAAGTCTGAGTCGGCATTGCTGGAATTGAATTCCTTTTTCCACGGGTGATTAGTCTTCCAGTCATATTAGAAAGTTACCTCAATTTGTCTTATTTTACTTTAGGATTCTTTTTCCTAGAAGAATTAGAATAGTACTAGATAATTGAAATAAATGGCGGCTGACTATTAGTACTTTTGAAAAGCAACCCCTTTGTTTTGTCTTGGAGTTTTTGGCTAACTACTGGTTTTGGCATCAAGACCAAAGAAACGAAGATCTTTTCTCTTTGTCTTTTCTTTTCTTTTGTTTTTCTTTTGGTTTCTTATCATCGAATATTCATGCAATTTTTGTCAATAAAATTGTTTGGATTATTTCCAATGATGAGCAGCTAAATTTCCTTTTCTAGTCGAACGTCAACTTGAAAATGCAATCCCAAACATCTATGAGATCGAATTATTTTAATTATTTCTTTTATTCATTAGTATTCGTACGTTTTTTGATTTAACTTCTTATGATTATTTGGTTATTTAAATATCATGGGCTCGATATTTGAATTAACCTAATAATCTATTATCAGATTAATTGATTGAATCTGTAATTGTTTGATCGATTGATACTAGTGGCGACTAGCGTAATTAGTCCCATGTTAGGAAAATATATGATCTAATTTAAATAAATTCTCGTAGAGTGTTTGTTAGTCAGAGTTGGATTTTTCTAATTTTTATTGCAATCAAAAAATTAAATTCTACGGTCGTACCTCGGGTTGTTTCTTGATTAGGAAAATATTTAACGATCGTACCTTGATTATCGATAAACTAAGAAAAAGTTGGTTGTCAGAATTTATTGATGGTTATAACTAATCTATTAATGAGTAATTGAATTATCTTTGCATCGATAATCAGTTGTGTAGACCGTGTCTGAAAAGTTGCACCTTTGTTATTATTGATTTAATTCCTATTTATTTTTGTTAGTTGCTTTATTAGTTGGTTAATTAGTTATTTTTGAATTCATCATAACCCTCCCTCGAATATTCTGGACTCTAGAAGAAACAAATTTTTTCCAATCCCTTTGGAGACCCTCCTCACCATTATATATAAAATTTGTATTTTTTTTGAATAGATATTTATTATTATACAGGTTCGACACCTGTCAATTTTTGGCGTCGTTGCCGAAGACTAGTGTCTAATTAATTTGTTTCTTTCTGAATTCATCTTATTTTTATTTTTATGTTTCTCTTATTTTTTTACTAGTTTATGATTGCTAACACTCAATATTTTGGCGATAGACTAGATTTTATTTCTAGGAGGGGTAATGAGGTTTGTGTCTTTTCTAATTATCAACTTTTAGATACACTAACCTATCATGTAGAAAAATTGACTATTGCAACTTGTGAAATTTGTTATGCTTTGGATCATTCAATCGACATGTTCCCCATATTTCAAGATGACTTGAATGCCCCAATCAATACTTTTGAAAATTTTTCACTCCTGTTTCAAACATAGTATGATCCTTATTCATACGAGTATGATCAAGAATAGTAGGATAACTCCAATTTTAATTATGTAATACAGCTAATGTGTAACGCCCCGAGGCAGAAGAAAAGGGAGAAATTTCTGGTGAATAGTGTTTTGTGGGGAATTCGGCCAGAAGCCGTGCAAATTCCTTATATTTTTCTTAAAATTCCCTTTTCTTTGACAAATACCACTTTATAATGGCCCTACTACTCAATCATCCCACAAAGAGTGCCAATGAACCTAGAAAGTAGGGTTTCACACTTCGGTTTCAAGTTTAGAGCAAAATTAGGATTTTCGTGATTTTCGCCGGATGAATTTTCGGTACAGAGTAAGGATTAAATTTGGAGAGTAAAAGTGACTTTTAAGTGAGAAATAATATGTGATTAGTAGCAATGATATAAGGTTAGTGAATGGGAAGTAAAAATCCTAGTACGTGAGTTTTTAAGAAAAACGGCGCGAACCGGCGGGTCCCGCGCACTTCCGATTGAACGCACCACTTGACCACCATTTTTCTTACCAAACAAACTTATTGATATTTGAGCAAAATATCTCCTAACTTACAGCTAAGCTTGACCGAAATTTGTGGCTCAAATGCAAGGAAGGAAAGAGAAAATTTTTGTGGTTAAGGTTAAGCCAAGTGTTGGCCAAACTTGTGGTTAGAATTAATTCTTACCTTTCTACCTTCTTATAAGACAAACTTAGCTTAATCTCCTTCATTATTTTCTGCATCTTGGCCAAGTAAGAAGAGAGAAAAAAGGGAGAGCAAGAGTTCACCATTTTCTTCTTGATTTACACCAACCAAGTGCTAAAATCAAATTCAAAACCGATTGATCGTAGGTTTGGAAGCTTGGGAAGCTAAGAGAACCAAAAATTTCAAGAAATAGTGGAGGATCACTCTTGCAAGCCTTCTTTTTGAGGTATAAAATCTGATCTATGACTTTGATCCTTTTATTCTTGTTTAAGATGTTAAATAGTTCATGTTTTGGGTTTGATTACAAGTTGTGCAAGTGGTTGTGATGATTATTGGATGAAATAAACAAGTTAGGGTATGATTAATTTCTGTCTACACTTGTTGTATAGTTGCATATGTTGAATATAAGTTTATATAAGGAGCTTTAGTAGTGATTGGAACAAGAAATTTGAGAAAGTTCCATTAAATACCAAAAATTCCAGAATCTGGAAAATTTTCCCCATCATTCTGTCCGGTTTTGTAACCCTATGTTATAGGCCGAATTGGCCTTAGGTCAAAGAATGAAAGTTGTAGAAAATGGTATTTTATAGTTGCCCACAAAATTTCAGCTCAATCGGAGCATCGTACCTTGTGAAAAGATGAAAATACCCTCGCTGATCTAGGTCACTTTCCAGATTGCCGCGCGGACAGTTTAGTCTTTTTGGTTGAGTTTATTCACTGTAATCCGTTCAGTTTTAGTCTTTGCTCAAAACATGAAAGTTTTAGTTCCCTGTCTTAGCTTTGTAACACCGCCAAGGACGTCTTAAACGGACCTCGGTAGACTGAGATATGGTCATTTCAGTACAGTGCGGTTGATTAGCCGAATAGTTGAAACCAGGTTATGTGAGTTGGGAATTTGATCAGGTTACACTGAGAATTTGACTGAGTGCTCTTCATGAAAACTGTATTTTTTTGTCTTAGCTTTCAAATGCCTCTAAGAACACCTGAATCGGACTTTTGTAGCCTGAGATATGTTCATTCCAGTGTAATGCGGTTAAATAGCCGACAAGTTAGATTTTGGTTCTGTAATTTGAGGATTTGACTAAGTTGCATTAGAAACTGGACTAAGTGACCTTCATGAACATTGTAACCCTATGTCTTAGCTTCGAAACGGCATAGGTTGCGCCTCAATCCGATAAGCGTAGCCTCGGATATGTTATTTCCGCATTCATACATCGAATCTGTCTTTTGCTAAATTGAATTTCTGCACTTGTGATTATTGTGAATCTTGTTCTTATGATATTGTGAGCCTATGGAACGGCTCTTGACATGAATTGCTGATATATGTGATGTTGGGCTTTGGTTGAGGAAAAAATAATGAAGCCTAATTGGCTGGAAAATTAGGTAAACACAAAGGGCATGCTGCCCGAATTTATACTCGAGGGCTAGGAAACGAGACTTGTAACTTGTGTAAAGGTTAAGTGATTATCACTTAAACTAGCGAGCACCTTTACTACTTTGTTATCGAGGGTTATACGTTAAAAACCTAAACGAACTTGTACCCTTGAGGAAAAGATATAATGGCCAATGTAAACTTGTATTTCCTTGTACTTTCAACTCAAGTGTTGTTTTCCAAGTATATATGCTACAAAAACCTTACGATTTGAAAAGCGAGCAAGTGTTTCACGAATGCCTTTCAAATGAATTTCAATTGGTTGATTCTTAATGAACGGAACGTTTAAGTTTCGAATCTTACTCGTGTTTCAAAGTTCTCAAATTGAATTTCTATCGCAGATCTGGACTTCAAACCTGGAGTATAGTTGAACGTGAATACTTGAAGCACTATAATTGGAGTGAGTGATCCCTCGACTGTTCCCAAAGTTACTTTTGAACTAATTCTTGCATTTATTACTCCATTGCATATCATTTGGGTTCGGGTGTGTGCCATGACATAATTTGGCTCCAATGAGTTCCTGGAAAGTCTTGTGCTTAGAACCAATGTCTCCACTATTGTTTACATATTCTTTGGAGCCCGATGGCTCCTTACTTCTGTTTCACGGTTACCTGATCTAAACGAGCATTGGATATTTAAGTACAAGAACTTCACTGGCTCACATGAGCAATAAATGAACATTTGATTACTGCATCATGACATCATATCAATGCTTTATTGTGAAATATACTTGGCTGTTGATTTTACTGGTCACTCGCTGAGCTTCTAGCTCACCCCCTATTATCTTCTTCTCCCCACAGGGATCGAGGTAAAGGAAGAACTTGTATTTGGATCTTTGTGTGGCTGGATGGCGTACATCTTGTATAGTTTAGTTTTGGTTTTGGTTTATGTACTTTTGGGCCTGTATAAATATTTGGAATTGAATCGGATGTAAATCTACATTTTACGCTTAGAACTAGTTTCCGCTTCGCTTGTGATATGTAATTTTGGAGAATTGGATGTATTATTTGAGTTGTACCTTGTAATTTACTTGAGGAATGTAGTAAGTGAGTGAGTCCCGGCGAGAGCTGGGCAGGCGGCCCGCTAAACCCTCTGGTACGCCTTAGGGGGAGGTGGGGTCGTTACATAATGGGTTTTCAACAGCAAGAGTCTCAAGAACCATCATCAACATCAGGTATGTCTCTTGAAGAAGTGATAGAATCACTAATTGCTAGCATATATAATTTTCAATAGGAGACACAAATGAGAATTATAAGGATGGAGGATCAAAGGCATCTGTTTGTCATACGGTGTATTTTGTTGGTATATTTGTGGATAATTTCACCCTTGATTTTAGTCAAATATTATTTTAATTGATTGATTCTACTTATATTTGGTATTTGATGTCAATTGTAGGGAGGTGGAGCAAAAAGAAATAAAAGAGGTAATTTTTCAAGAATTGTTGTCGAATCCCGAGAAGTCGAGATTTACGCACGAGGTCTCCTAGTTCAAGTCAAATTCTAGACAGCCTTTGGTGGAGGATTTAAAAATTATCTTTATTAGTTGTAGTATTGGATTAGAAAATATAAAATATTATCTTTTGTATTTCCTTTTTCTAATTAGGCAGTGTGCTTTTATTATTAAGTAGTTTATATCAAGTAGGAAATTAAGGAAAAGGAAGTCGGTTGGCCTTGAATGTGATTAATACTTCCAGAAAGCAAAACAATTTGGGGGAGTGACTAGTCTCACGTCACTCAATAAAGGAGTCATTGCATCCTTGAAACTACAATTAAGCAAAGCGTATAAGGATGAGGAGCTATACTGGAGCCAAAAATCAAGAAGTAGGTGGCTCAAAGAAGGGGACAAAAATACAACTTTTTTTCACCTAAGTGTCATGGCAAAAAGGAAGCGAAACAGGATCAGTATGCTACAGAAGACAAATGGGGAGTGGTGTAGGAGTGAGCAAGAAATTGAAGATGAATTGTGCAAGCACTATACGGAGCTTTTCACCTCTACTGATCCTAGGGAATTTGATGATGTACTACATGGTATATGTCGCACTATTTTCAATCTCATGAATGCACAGTTGATTAAACCTGTGGATGAAATGGAAATCAAACAAGCCATCTTCTCGATGTTTCCTAACAAAGCTCCTGGAGTTGGTGGTATGTCTCCCTTATTTTTCCAAACATACTGGAACATCATTAAAGGTGATATTGTTAATGCCATTACCAGCTTCTTTCATACTGGTAACCTTCTTAAAACTATTAATGAGACCATCATCTCCCTAATCCCAAAAGTTGATAATCTTGTGATGCTGACCAATTTCAGACCTATTAGCTTATGCACTGTGTTGTATAAAACCAACTCTAAGGTTCTGGCTAATAGACTAAAAAAAGTTCTTGAGCACTGCATTAGCCCCTCTCAATCTGCTTTTGTCCCAGTGAGACAAATTCTAGACAATGCTATCATTGCACATGAAATTTTGCATTTCCTGAAGAGCATGAGAACTGGTAAAGTAGGCTTCATGACCCTTAAACTTGATATGTCTAAAGCATATGATAGAGTGGAGTGAAATTTTCTAGGAAAAATTATGATGCACATGGATTTTTGTCCTACTTTTGTTCACTGGATCATGGCATGCATTTCCACAGTTTCATATTCTTTTAACCTGAATGGACAAAAGGTGGGATATGTTAAGCCTTCCACAGGAATCCGTCAAGGAGATCCTTTATCTCCTTACTTGTTCATTATCTGTACTGAAGGGCTTTCTAACTTACTCAAGAAAGCTATGGAAGGAAAGCAATTGACTGGCATCAAAATCTGCAAAGATAGCCCCATGGTCTCTCATTTGTTTTTTGCAGATGACTCACTTTTGTGCTGTAAAGCAAGCAAACAGGAAGCTTGGAAGATAAAGGAGATAATACAGCAATATGGGCAAGCTACTGGACAGGTAGTTAACTTTGAAAAATCTGCTATGTTTTTCAATAGAAATACTCCTAACTTGTTAAGAGGGGAGATAAGTGAGATGTTGGACAACATGAGAGAGGCTCACAGTGGGAAATATCTAGGCGTACCTATGACTATAGGGAGAGCAAAGAAGCAGGTTTTTGGGTATCTAAAAGATAAAATCAATAGCAAGTTACAGGGGTGGAAACAGAAGATGCTTAGTCAAGGGGGGAAGGAGGTTTTGATCAAATCAGTCACCATGGCTATGCCTACATACATCATGTCTTGCTTTAAACTTCCTAAAGGTTTGTGTAAGCATATTAGTGCTAGAATTGCTAGATTCTGGTGGGGGGTGGGGAAACAGAAAATAAAGTGCATTGGGTAAGGTGGAATAAGCTTTTAGAGGTAAAAGGGAATGGGGGGTTGGGTTTTAGAGGCCTGGAAGCTTTCAATTTAGCTTTGCTTGCAAAACAAATTTGGAGAGTTGTTACCAATCCAAATTTGTTAGTAAGCAAAGTTCTGAGAGCCAAGTATATGAAAGAGGAAGATTGGCTAGGACAACAGCCTCCTAACACTGCATCTTGGTGCTGGAAAAGCATTCACAAGGGGGGAGAACTTCTACAACAGGGTTTATGGAAGAGAGTGAGAGATGGAAGGACTGTGAAGATCTGGCAAGATAGGTGGTTACCTGGTTCGGCCAATGGAAGAGTATCAACTGCAAGACCAGCAGGTTGCCAGCGAGATTATGTTCATGAATTAATAGAGGGAGGGAAGTGGAAGACAGATTACTTGCAGTACTGGTTCAATGCAGAAGATGTGGAACACATCACTAGTATTCCCCTCAGTTTATATGGAAGAAAAGACAGACTGTTCTGGAAATACAGTAAGTCTGGAATATACACAGTGAAGACAAGTGATAGGGTGTATTTTAGTGGGTATTTTGGGCATTATTGCACAACTAATTGACTAAATACTTTCATTAATTGGGTGGATTCTACTGATATTTTGTTTTGATGCTAATTGCAGGAAAGGACGCTGAAAAGTACTTAAAATCAAAACTTAGAAGATTTGTCGCTGTGGGGTCCGCTTGAGAAGCTGAAGAAACCTAATTGTAATAGATTTTATTTTAATATATTTCTAGGGAGTCTGGCTGCAATTTTGGACAAGTAACAATTCCCGGCTATTGGGGATACTATTTATCTCTCGCGCGGCTTAGGTTAGAGGGAGAGTTCTTTTTCTCTTTGTTTTGGTTTTTTCCTGGGCTCTGGAAGGAGACTAGACAGCCGCAGCTTTGTAGAGGGAGCAGGAGACATTAGCACCTTTTGTTGACTTTGGGGATTCTATGAACTATTCATTGTTCTTTGACCAAATTGAGAAGTGAAAAACAATTACAATCTTCCAATCTCTCGTGTGTTTTCTTGCGTGAGAGAAGAGAGAAGTTAAAGAGAGCCGCAATCGTGGACTTTGGTCATTGCTTTTCATTCTGGCTTTGACCGAAGGAAATTGAAGCAATCGTAATCCATTGTCGTTCTTTTCTCTCTTCGGTTGACCGAAGTGAACGAAGGTCAAGTCTTCCGTTTGCCTAGATTAAAGAATTGACGGCTTCCTCCAGCTTTGCCGCATGGCCTGTACTCTAATTATGAGGAGCTAATTCTCTAATTCTAGTCAAGGGGATCACTGACGATTTGGTTCAGAAATTACTGTGAGATCGAATTTATTTTAACTATTTCCTCCATTTATTAATATTTATATATTTCCTGTTTCTAAGTGTTATAGCCTTATGTGTGATTGATTAGTGCGCAATAATTAATTGTTCATATAGGCTATTTTGCTATATAGGGGTGTTTGAATCCGTAATTGTTCGTTACTTCTATTCCAGTAGCAACTGGCACAATTGGATTTGTGTCAGGGGAATATTTGATATGGCTTGAATGAACCCTCGTAGCGTGTTTGTTAGTCAGGATTGGGCCTTTCTAATTGCTAATGCAATCTAGAAATTAAATCCTACGGTCGTACCTAGGGTTGTTTTTGGGTTAGAGAAATAGCTAACGGTCGTACCTTAGCTATCGATAAATTAAGGAAGGGTTGGTTGTTTAGCGCGTGCGAGACAACTATAACCAATCTATTAATAAGTGTTGGAATTATTTTTGCATCAATGATCAGTGCATGAACCATTTCTGAAGTATACCCTTGGCTAGAGTTTCTCTTAGTTATTTCTTTTAATTAATTATTTTCTGCATTTAATTTGTTCAGTTGGCATTTGATATCAAAACCCCCCCATTAATCTTGATTTGAAAAGAAACAAATATCTCTCCAGTCCCTGAGGAGACGACCCTGCTTACCACTGTCTACTAGTTAGGGAATTCAGTTAAATAATTAATTCAGGTATATCGGATTAAGCAAACTCTTCGGGAACAGGGTGAATCAAGTAACCCATTGCACACCTAGAGTCCCTGCTCCAGTACTCGAATTGATTACTAACTGTTTCAGGTGGTAGTTAGGATTTATTTATTATTATTGCACAGGTTCGGCACCTGTCAATTTTTGGCGCCGTTGCCGGGGACTGGCGTTCTGAATTATTTGCTTCTTTTTGAATTCAGTTTTATTTTGTTTTATTTTATTTTTCCTTTTTCTTGGTATCTTTGCTAGTTTATGCCCCGTTCTTCTCGCACAGGTGACTTGGTATACGATCCTGAGGTCGAGAAGGCAGCGCGTAGGCGAAGGCAAGAGACCAAGAGACAAAAAGAAGGGCATTTACTTTCTGCAAACGAGCCAGTAGAAAACGAATTGAGCATGGCCAACACCCAGACATTAAGGGAGCTGGCTACCCCAGACCTGACTCATCAGCCCTTGTGCATCACGTTCCCAACTCTGGCTGAAAATACTTCTTTCGAGCTGAAATCGGGGTTGATTCAGCTCTTGCCTTCGTTCCATGGTCTTTCTGGTGAAGAACCCCACAAACATGTCAAGGAATTCGAAGTAGTTTGCTCTAGCATGAAACCTCCTGGGTCACTGAGGAGCAAATAAGACTGAGAGCCTTCCCCTTCTCTCTCAAGGATGCAGCGAAGGATTGGCTATACTACCTACCTGCAGGTAGTATCACCACGTGGGCACAATTGAAAAAGAAATTCCTGGAGAAATTTTTCCCCGCATCCCGGGCTGCAAGTTTGAGGAAGGAGATTTGCAGCATCAAGCAGTACTCCGGGGAGTCATTGTACGATTTTTGGGAAAGGTTCAACAAGTTGTGCGCTAGATGCCCACAGCATCAGATTAGTGAACAACTGTTGATCCAATACTTCTATGAGGGACTCCAGTCAACTGACAGGAGTATTATTGACGCTGCGAGTGGAGGAGCCCTGGCGAACAAGACACCGAGGGAAGCATGGGACCTTATTGAAGCCATGGCAGAAAACTCTCAGCAGTTCGGCTTCCGTGAGAGCACTCCTACCCGTAGAGTCAATGAGGCAGAGACGTCATCCATCCAGCAGCAACTGTCAGAGTTGACGTCTGCTGTCAGGCAATTGGCCATGAGAGACACACCGCGAGCGAAGGTGTGTGGAATCTGTACTAGCATGGACCACTGCACGGATTCGTGCCCCATTTTGCAAGAGGACGGGGCGGAACAGGTAAATATGGCCGGAGGCGTGCCCGCGCCCCGCAGGCAGTATGACCCGTATTCCAACACATACAACCCCGGTTGGAGAGACCATCCCAATTTCAGTTATGGGAACAGGCAAAATTCATTCTCGAATCGTCCACCAGGATTCCACCAGCCATGGCAACCAAAATCTCAACCCTCATCCTCCAATTCAGGGAGTTCCTTGGAGGATATAGTCAAAAACGTCTGGCTACTACTACCTCCCAGATCCAGCAAGAGACTAGACAGTTCCAGCAGGAGACCAGATCAGGCATGAAAGATATGGATGCTCGAATAAACCAATTGGCAACTGCCATCAATCGCCTGGAGTCCCACGTTCATGGAAAATTGCCATCTCAACCCGAGATAAATCCCAGGAATGTAAGTGCCATGACACTGAGGAGTGGCAAGGAACTGGAAGGGCCTAAAGTGGAAAGTTCAAAAAGCAAAAGTGAGGAGGAGATAGAAAAGGAAATCGAAGAGGAAGGGCGTATTCGCAAGGATCCTAAGGTAACCTTCACTTCTCCGCCCACTATTAAATCTAACTTACCTCCTTTTCCTTGCAGGCTGGAGAAGACAATAAAGGTAGAAAGGGAAAAAGAAATCCTGGATGTGTTCCGCAAAGTTCAAGTAAACATCCCCCTATTGGACGTGATCAAGCAGGTACCCAAATACGCAAAGTTCTTAAAAGACTTGTGCATTAACAAAAGAAAGCTAAGGGGTGATGAGAGAGTGATGGTAGGAGAGAATGTATCAGCTGTACTTCAAAGGAAACTTCCACCCAAATGCGGGGATCCAGGTATGTTTACTATTCCCTGTAAAATTGGACATTCTAGTATCAAAAATGCCATGATAGATTTAGGAGCTTCTATTAATGTGATGCCTAAGTCAATCTATGATTCTCTAAATTTAGGACCATTAAAAGAAACGGGGATAATAATTCAATTGGCTGATCGTACATGTGCTTATCCGGATGGGATAATTGAGAATGTTTTAGTGCAAGTAGATGGATTAATTTTTCCTGCTGATTTTTATGTGCTTTACATGGATGATAGAAGTGCCCCAAATCCATCACCCATTATATTAGGAAGACCATTTTTGAGTACTGCCCAGACTAAAATTGATGTTAGTAAGGGTACTCTCACGATGGAATTTGATGGAGAAATAGTCCACTTTAATATCTTTGATACAATGAAACATCCTGTTAACTCTCAGTCTGTGTTTGCTATCTATGCCACTAATCCCTCTGTGCAAGAATTTTCTAAGTTTGCTTGTAGGGGTAAATTCAAGGTTGCTGCGAACAAGTCCTATAGGATGAAAGCAATTCACGAGGTGAAAATGGAGAGAAAATTTAGGGAAAAGGTTGCACTCAATGGCCACGTGGATCCTGGAGGAAGGCCACCAATTACAAGAAAAATTCAATTACATCCAGACTAAAGAGTGGTGCTATGTCTAGCCAAAGACATTAAAGAAAGGCGCTACTTGGGAGGCAACCCAAGACTATTTGTTTCAGTTTTCATGCATTTTTGAAGTTTTAGTTAAGTGTTAGTGTCAATTAATAGTTTGATGTTTGGTGGCATGAAATTAGTAGTTAAGCGTGCCCACGTCAGGTGGTCACGCTTGAGGGGAAGGAATTTTCGTTCAGGTTCTGCGGACTCCATAGCAGTTAGACGTGCCCACGCCAAGTGGTCACGCCTGATGGAAGAAATTTTCGATCAGGTTCTGCGAACTCTATGGCAGTTAGACGTGCCCACGCCAGGTGGTCACGCCTGACAGAGGAAATTTTCGATCAGGTTCTGCGGGCTCTATGGCAGTTAGGCGTGCCCACGCCAAATGGTCACGCCAGAGAGAAAGAAACTTTTGTTCAGAATCTGCGGACTCTATAGCAGTTGAGCGTGCCCACGCTAGGTGGTCACGCTAATAAAAAAAAAAAAAAAAGGCGAAAATACGAAATTGCCCTTATTGAAAAAGAAGAAAAAACCGTAACCCTACTTCTTCTTTTCTTCCTTTTTCTTTCTTTCTTCTTTCTTCTTCCTTTTCTTTTTTTTCTTCTTTTCTTTCTTTTGCTTGGCCCGCCGCCGCTCCTCGCCGCCCGCCGCCACCGCACCTCGCCTCGCTGTTCGTCACTTCCTTTCTCCCCCTCTGAGATCAGCCCGCCGCCTGCCGCCTGCCGCCACTACCATTGCCGCACACCGCTGACCAGCCAGGCGCACCAGGTCGCCGCCAGTCCGCCGCTGCGTCTCCTTCCTGCGCGCACAGCACGCCGCGCGCGAGCTCCGCCGTCAGCCTCGCGCGTTCTCTCTGCCATCGCGCACAGCAACAGCGGGCAGCAACCTCACTCGCGCGCTCACGTCGCAGGCAGCCAGTCCACGCGAGCTCCAGCAGCCTCGCGCAACCCCTCTGCCCAGCCGCGCCTCACCACCAGCAGAGCTGCAGCAGCCAGGCGCGCAGACCGTGCGCGCGCCGCCCAACAGCTCACGCGTACAGCGTCCATCCCTCCTCCGGGCCCAAGCCCAGCTCCAGCTCTCAAGCAGCTCAGCTGTGGACCACTGTCCGCGCGCGCAGACCAGCAGCCTCCAGCCTCCAGCGGGCGCGCGACCAGCAACGCAGGCGCCTGTCATCCCAGCAGCAGACCAGGCCAGGCCCGCACACTCTAGCCGCCACCTCTGCCCTAGCGCCAGCCGTGACCCACTGCCAGTCAAAAACTCCGGTGATTTCTTTTTCAAATCCCTGTCACTTAGCTGAGGCCAGATTCTTAATTTTTGTTTAGCAGAGGACAGATTTTTACTTTCTTAGCTGATGCCAGATTGTCAATTTCTTGCTTGATTTTGGGTGTTGTGATATATCCGTGGGTGGTTGCTGACCAATTGTCAAATGTTGTGCTCAATCAGTGATATTTGGGGGGAGTTTTTACCCTGGTTGCCTGTTTCATTAGTTTTTGGGGAAATTTTACTGTGTTTATCTAATTAATTGATTTTTGGGTTGAATTGGTAGTATTTGGAGAAAATTTTGCTGCTCGCAGGCTTAATTAATTTTTGGGGTGTGTTCATAGGCCGTTTCTGCACTTGTCTGTGATTGGGAGCTGTATTTAGTTGTCATTTACTTTGTTGGCTGTTTGTTGACCTCTTTGGAATACCATTCCCTTGCCTCCACCCTGCCCTCTGATTTCAAATGACTAAACCAAAAAAAAAAAAAAAAATAAAAAAAATAAGGGCAAGAACACGCCCGCCTTTCCCTCCACAGCCGTAGTTCATTTCTGCCCCCTCCATTTTAAGGGAAGTGTAGTTGCCCTAATACCTCTATTTTGATCTTCCTTTACTTACATTGAGGGCAATGTAAGATTTAGGTGTGGGGGAGAGTTAACTATGCTTTAGAGGTGTTTTTAATTGTCTGAGTAGTTTTCTTCTTTAAACGGTGATGAATGCAATTGAGATATGAGTATAAGTAGGAAGTTCATGCCATGGGGTGCTCTATTTTCCTCGATAATGAATTGATTGATGAATATGCTGAAATTGACATAAATTTGACCATTTGTGCGATTTTTGGGCCTAATTTTTCGTTTGTTGAGTGATTAGCGCACATGGTTTGTCATTCTAGAACTTGCTCGGTTATGCATGTCAAGACTGCATTTAAATGAGTTTAATGCATTGAAATGATAGGGCACTTAGGAATGAGCCATTTTTGGACTTTCTTAGAACCAACCCTTGGATTATTTACCACTAGGAGCTAAGTTGAGCCTTAACCCTTATTCTTCGCTTGAGACCCCAACTTTTAGCCGTGAAACCTCTTTTTAGACTTTCTTTCTGAACCTCGTGTGAAGAAGTGCTTTGATTTTGTTATACAGAATTTTGGAATAGTATCTGAGAGGCATTACACATGTCAATTAAAACAAAAAAAAAAAAAACCACAACAAAAGAAAAAAAAAAGGTGGAAAGAAGGCAAAATGCCAAGAAGCAACGAGTAAAGTTGATTCTTATGGTGCTGGTTGGAGTTGTTGAAAAAAAAGAAAAGAAAAAAAGAGGAAAACAAAAAAATATAGAAAAAAAGAGGAGAAAGGAAAAGTCGAAGGTCGTGGCAAGTGCCAATTTACTCTACTCGTGTGATGGTTGAGATGCCTTGAAGTTCCCAATGTGCAAAGCATCTGTGTAATGAATTTCTGAGCACTTTCTTTATACTTTTACACCCTTTTGACTCCTTTTTATCCTACCATCTCACCCTAGCCCCATTACAACCTTGCAAAGTCCCTTGATTGCTGCATTTAAATTCATGCATAAGTGGTGGAGATATGATATATGAGCAAGCTTATGGTAGTGTCATTCTATTGTGTTGTTTTGAGAGCCATCTAATATACATTTCATATACACTTTGGAGTGAATGAGTGCACTTTAAACTGCGAGAATTGTTGATTTGGTATATTCTGATTTCGATAAGGTTATTGGGGATCTTGGAATGCCATTCTTGGTATGAACTGCTGTGATTTGCTTAGCATCTTGATTGTACTTCTGAGTTAATTATGCTTGAGGGCAAGCATAGTTCAGGTGTGGGGGAGATTGATAGGGTGCATTTTAGTGGGTATTTTGGGCATTATTGCACAACTAATTGACTAAATACTTTCATTAATTGGGTGGATTCTACTGATATTTTGTTTTGATGCTAATTGCAGGAAAGGACGCTGAAAAGTACTTAAAATCAAAACTTAGAAGATTTGTCGCTGTGGGGTCCGCTTGAGAAGCTGAAGAAACCTAATTGTAATAGATTTTATTTTAATATATTTCTAGGGAGTCTGGCTGCAATTTTGGACAAGTAACAATTCCCGGCTATTGGGGATACTATTTATCTCTCGCGCGGCTTAGGTTAGAGGGAGAGTTCTTTTTCTCTTTGTTTTGGTTTTTTCCTGGGCTCTGGAAGGAGACTAGACAGCCGCAGCTTTGTAGAGGGAGCAGGAGACATTAGCACCTTTTGTTGACTTTGGGGATTCTATGAACTATTCATTGTTCTTTGACCAAATTGAGAAGTGAAAAACAATTACAATCTTCCAATCTCTCGTGTGTTTTCTTGCGTGAGAGAAGAGAGAAGTTAAAGAGAGCCGCAATCGTGGACTTTGGTCATTGCTTTTCATTCTGGCTTTGACCGAAGGAAATTGAAGCAATCGTAATCCATTGTCGTTCTTTTCTCTCTTCGGTTGACCGAAGTGAACGAAGGTCAAGTCTTCCGTTTGCCTAGATTAAAGAATTGACGGCTTCCTCCAGCTTTGCCGCATGGCCTGTACTCTAATTATGAGGAGCTAATTCTCTAATTCTAGTCAAGGGGATCACTGACGATTTGGTTCAGAAATTACTGTGAGATCGAATTTATTTTAACTATTTCCTCCATTTATTAATATTTATATATTTCCTGTTTCTAAGTGTTATAGCCTTATGTGTGATTGATTAGTGCGCAATAATTAATTGTTCATATAGGCTATTTTGCTATATAGGGGTGTTTGAATCCGTAATTGTTCGTTACTTCTATTCCAGTAGCAACTGGCACAATTGGATTTGTGTCAGGGGAATATTTGATATGGCTTGAATGAACCCTCGTAGCGTGTTTGTTAGTCAGGATTGGGCCTTTCTAATTGCTAATGCAATCTAGAAATTAAATCCTACGGTCGTACCTAGGGTTGTTTTTGGGTTAGAGAAATAGCTAACGGTCGTACCTTAGCTATCGATAAATTAAGGAAGGGTTGGTTGTTTAGCGCGTGCGAGACAACTATAACCAATCTATTAATAAGTGTTGAATGCGCGTTATGAGATGATGTGGATGAGTAAGTCGTGTGACATGAGTTGTTTGTCAATAGAATTATTTTTGCATCAATGATCAGTGCATGAACCATTTCTGAAGTATACCCTTGGCTAGAGTTTTCTCTTAGTTATTTCTTTTAATTAATTACTTTCTGCATTTAATTTGTTCAGTTGGCTTTTGATATCAGAACCCCCCCCATTAATCTTGATTTGAAAAGAAACAAATATCTCTCCAGTCCCTGAGGAGACGACCCTGCTTACCACTGTCTACTAGTTAGGGAGTTCAGTTAAACAATTAATTCAGGTATATCGGATTAAGCAAACTCTTCGGGAACAGGGTGAATCAAGTAACCCATTGCACACCTAGAGTCCCTGCTCCAGTACTCGAATTGATTACTAACTGTTTCAAGTGGTAGTTAGGATTTATTTATTATTATTGCACAGGTTCGGCACCTGTCAACAAGATATGTTGCTGCAAAAGGGGAAGGAGACACCAAGAATCGAAGGTCAGCACCTGGCTCAAAAACTAGCTGGAAAATTAGGAAACATATGGTGTTGAAAAGACTGTGAAGTTTAAACATTAAGATGAAGCTGAGACACTTCTTATGGAGGTGCCTGCAAAATGGATTGCCAACTAATGAAGCACTCTATAAGAGAATAGGAAAGGGAAGCAACCTATGTAATTGCTGTGGGGAGGATACTGAAACCATTGAGCACATTTTTTTCTTTTGTCCAAAAGCTCAAATGGTCAATTGAATGAACCATTTCCTAAGTTATTTTTTGGTTAGAGCTTATCTATTATTATTTCAATTTTAATAAATTGTCATTTAGTTTTTGTTTATTTATTTTATGTGAGTTATTTAAGTATTCTTATTTTTATATAAAAAAATCCCCCATACTCTAAACTCTATAAAAAATGAATTTTTTCCAATTCTTGTAGATTCAACCCTACTCACTGCTATATATAAAAATTTGTATTTTATTTGTATTTATTATTGCACAGGCTCGACACCTATCATTGATTGATTTATCAACTCACTCTTGGATGATATGTGATTGTGTAACTTTTTTTGGATTTGAATGCATTGCAATTTAATACTCATTAATTATGCATATAATTTTGTAATACACTAATAGTTTATTCAACTAACTAATAAATGAGTGAAAATCCTAATTCTAATTTTTACTTTTCAAGGAACATATAAAAGAGAATTTCACTAGATAACTTTGGATAGTTTGACAAATTTATTGGCCATACTAGATTTCTTAAGATTAGTCATTTTATGCTAACTATCAATTATTAATACAATAAATTACATAATATATAAGAAATTAGACATTTTTGCATTTTGTAGTTGCTCATACCACCAAGATAATTGTTTTGAACCTTAACAACTCCAGCTACCACCAATATAGTTGATTCTCAATCCAACTATTATATTGACCAATAATAGATAGTTGTCCCCACTAGTTTTAGGTTTTGGCTCTGCCATTGCTTGATCATGCTTGTTAAATATTTTAACTGGGAAAATTGTCCTTCAAGGGCTTTGAAAACTTCTTCACAAATTGATTTTCAAATATAGAATAACATAACAGTAAACTTTAAAACATCTTGTGTAAAGGCAGATGTTAAGGCATTGGCTTTGGAAAAATTTTTAGTCGAATTAATAAGATCTTGAGGTTTTTTTCAATGTTTTTTCAAAGAAGATCCTGAGTTAGTTAATTTATTGCGAATTGGTTTTGAAAATGAATATCAAATTCTTTATGGTGGTATTTCTCGCTGGATTTTCAGCTTTTATTCATGAACATGTTTATTGTTACACTCTTGACTTGTTTTTTTTTTCCCTTGACTCGATTTTTACACCCTAGGCTTTAAATATTTTGGAACTTTGACCATCCGTACCTCAAACCCAATCTTAACAAATATTTTATGGGTCTAATTCGATTTCAAGGTCTCTCATCAGTACCAAGTCAAGCACGACAGAAGATGTTAAGAGACAATTTCAGTTTTCCCATATATTTCCACCCAAATTAATTTCAAAATCCTGTTTCATATCAACTTCAGTTTTGGTGGCTTTCATTAAAAGAGGAGTTGTTAAGAGACAACATCTACCGTAGAAGTTACTTAAGGAATTCTAAACAAATTAATTAGATCTGCCCGCTCATATCAATTGAGATGGAAATTCAAGTTCTTTATCGACTGAAAATTTTGACAACAAAATCCACTTGAACGGATAGGGATATTAGCCAAGTAATTTTGAGATCTTTGTTCAACTTTTGAGTCCACCTATTTCTCCTCTTTCCTTGAAGGCTTAGATTCTAACTGGCACCTGAGCATGGTAAAGTTTAACTACACAACATCTGGGAAGTTTATCAAGAACCTTTTGCCTTTCCTAATTTCTTCATCATGCGTTCTGTATTTTGCTTCAAATGTCCAGCCAAAGTTCCAACAACAAAAATTACACAAATATACTTCCATCTCTTGCATTTCTTTAACTACTATAGTTATCGTTCAGATAATCAAAATCATAATCTCTTCCTAAATTTTAGGTAAACTAGAGGAGAGGATAGTGATATCTCGCAAGTGTACAATTTGCCTTCTTTGTACATTAGTGGACTTCAATAACATGTAGCTAGCATTCTTTACATTTTTTTCAATGTTATTTGGTTAAAACATCATTGTTTGGCTCTGTCATCAAAGTGGTACTATCTGATCAGTTGACATCTTAGGAGTGATATTGGCTCAAGACAATATTCTAGTTGGAAAAGTACAAAATGTGAAGACTGAATAATATAAAATAATCAGCAATGCAGTGAAATTTTGTCATTATTATTACAATATTTTTGGGGGTAGTAGAAGGAGTGGTTTACAGGATTATAAGTTGCTGATAGAATCATGAGGATATGAAGACATAAGAATTAAGTTGTACTTCAGAAAAAAAGATATAACCAGGATAGATACAAGGGCAAGTATTTGAGTTAAAGCAATTTCTGTATGACAACTCCACAGGCTAAAGTTTAGATAGGATCATAACTGAACTAATAATTGGAAAGCTGAACGGCATATACAATATCACATCTTTTTCAAACACTATAGTAGGACGACCAAATGATGGAAATCAAATAGACACTCAATTCAATTTAAACAAGATACATTATTTTCAAATGATGTACAGGAAAGCTCCTTTATTGCTCTTCAAACTGGGGGTGAATCAAGACTTTCAATCCATCATTTCCCATGTACCTCTGTGAATCTTGAATTTGCCTAGCAGAATCTGCAACTGACTGTGATGAATAATACAACTCAATTGCCTCCAATGTATCGATGCTTCGAAAGCTAGAGGGCATTTCCTGCAAATTTGGACATCCATCTAGCACCAACTGCTGGAGGCAAGGGAAGCTGCTACTTGAGGCACTCCATTGTTGAAGATCAGTGTTTGAAAGTTTCAAGAACTTGAGATGAGAAAAAGCCTCATCCATCACTTCCCAACGTGGTGCATTGAAGAAATTATCCTTTATTTTGAGAACCTCTAAGTTTGGTAGCATCCCAATGATTGACATTTCTTTCCAGTCTACGTAACTACCTACCAGAGTCAGCTTCTTCAAGTTTGGAGGAAACTTACTTGGTTGAGGTAAAAAGAATTTTGCCATTTTTAAAGTCTGATAATCAAATGTTAACGTTTCTAGCATTCTTAATCTGGAAAGATCAGGGAACTGAGCATGTTTCATAGCATCTGATAATGTTAAATGGCATCCTAAGTTTACAAGATTGGGCATTCTTGCCAATACCTCCTGTATAGAACTTGAAGGACGTACCTGAGAGATAGTTTGTAGATTGTACAGCACAAAGGGAGTTGAAGAACTCAAACTTGCACTTTCAAATTCCAGTTCCCCTGAATAATGCAAATGCCTCAACTTTACCATTTGCCAAATATCTTCTGGTAAAGTGACAATTTGTCCCTTTTCTGTGACAAGAATGAGGGTTTCTAGGTTCCAAAGTTTAGACAAGGGTGGTAGCTTTTGAAGGTTATAAATCCTAAGAGCCAAGTAGTTCAAATGAACAAGCTCCAGTATGTTAACAGGAAAGTGGTCCAGGATGATGTATCCTAAATCCAATACTCTGAGAAGTTTATAGACAAGCGAGTTTTTCTGCTGAAGGGAGATATCTATGTGTGTGAATTTGACATCATTTGGAGGTATGTAGTGGAAATCATAAGAATGAAAGCATTTAATATTTTGTGGGCGTGAGCTTACATAAGGTAGTTTTGCTTCAATTTCCCGGACACCTTTATAGCAGTGGTCATACAAGGTAGGACGAGAAGGTGAGAATAGAGAAATTTGTTTATGTCCACAAATTGGTTGCAGGAATAAGTTATCCTTGGCTTTCTTGACACACAAATCTCTCAACAGGTCATGGACTTGACAAGTCTTTATCCCACCATTGGACTTTCTCTTGGAAACTGCAATCAGATTTCTGTCAACAAGATCTGTTAGATATTCCTCTGCCAGCTCTTCCAACCATTTTTCCCCATTCTGTTTTACAAACCCCTCTGCAATCCATGACCACACTATTTTCTTCACAAGAATTTCATAGCCTTGAGGAAATGATCCAAGATAAAGAAAGCACGGTTTCAACCAATTAGGCAGGTGATCATAGCCGAATGCTAAGATGTCCATGAACTGCTCTTTACCACGAGTAGGTGAAGCTATGTCTGTAACTATATGCATCCACCACTCCGGTGATTTTTCTTGCTTTGCAACTCCAGCTAAAACAACAATCGCAAGAGGTAGTCCTCTGCATTTTGCAACCATTTCCTTCCCCAATTCCATCAACTCTTGGGGGCAACTTTCATCAATAAAAACTTTACTTTCAAATAATTCCCAACTTTCGTCCTGGCTTAGAAATTGCAAAACCTGAGGGGAGCTGTTTGGGCTTATTTTCAGAACAACATCCTTCGTCCTACTTGTAATCAGTACTTTACTTCCGTTGCTATCATCTGGAAAATACTTCATGAAGAACAACTTCCAAGACAATGAATCCCAAATACCATCAATGACAATCAAATACCTCTTCCCCTTGAGTAACTTGTGTAGCTTCTCTCCCATTTCGTGAGGATACATTTTATGCAGAGAGTAGTTATCATTTGTGACACAAGTCAACAAGTCATGCAACGCGTTCATTTCCTCATTTAGTTGAGGCCCACGAGTCCATGCACGAACATGGAAGTGATGAAGAACTCGTGAATCGTTATACAATCTTTTTGCAAAAGTAGTCTTGCCAATACCTGCCACGCCAACAAGGGAAATCACTTCCAGTTCCAGTTGCTTCTGTTCCCCGGTAAGCCTATCCAGCACTGCTGTTGCTTCATCATCGAAACCTACCACTTCTTCTCCCAAAACAGGGCTACTACTCTTCAGTCTTGATGAAACCTCCCTGTTTGACATAGAAGCACTAATACCATTATGAACTTCAGGGATCAATCTCCTGTATAAACTAACCTGTGTTGCCCGAAACGAAAGCTCTGAAGAATGCTGGAAAGAAATAGCAATATCTGCCCCAGAAATTCCATTGCTGTTTGCCAGAGCATTGTTGATATAAGAGTCAGTGGCATCTAATATCTTCAAGACCACGTCTCTAATCTGTCTAAGGAAGAAAGACTGGAGTATGTTGAAGTTACTGGGGGAGTCTTTCATCCTTTTTAGACAGGATTTTATGATCTTGAGGTCCTCATACAGAGAAATCACAACTGGACTCACTTCAGAAAGGATAGAATATGAGGTCTTGCTCAGCAGTAATTCAATGTCCTCAAGAAGAAATTCTACAACAATATCTACTTCATCCATCTTGTTTCTAGTAATGGAAGATCTTTTCCTGAAACCTTATGGAGATAGGATGGTAAATTGAGTTCTCAATTGAGCATTCTTGTACTGAATTGTATCCAGAGGATGAATGGTCTGCTTAGCAGTTGAATATTCAAGTGATAAGCTAGACTTTGAAGAAATCTACTTCTAGAAGCTATGAAGTTTTGGTTGACCAACCGTGGTTTGATGGAAAATTCCCACATTGCTAATTAATACTAAATAGTCATTGTTAATTTAATTATGTTGACTGTAACGTTTTGTATTTAAGTTGACTTAGTATTTTGATTCACCAAAAAAAAAAAAAAGATAGGTGCCAAAAGCACTAAACCCTCCTAAGTTTTGGTGTAATTTTCACTTTGCCCCCAAATATTATTTTTGTTGCACATTCCCCCACTGACTAACGGTTTAGCAAAAAAGATATTAGTGACCTCAAAGTAATAATTAGTATAAAAAATACTTCAGAAGAAAATCCCATTTTTGTTCTCGGGAGGACGTCCTTAAAGATAGAATCCAATTACTTAAGAAATTCCCATGCTCTTGAAATATATTGTAGAGTTAAATTAAGATCAATTCATATTGAAGATTAGTTAGTTTTTGGAATTTTATTTTAAACATCTTATCTGATAAGTTGTTGTATCAAGTAATTTGATTTGCAATTTAAAATCAACTTTGATATAATTTTATCTTGTAATTTAATTTTTAGTTTGATAAAATTTTATTTTTTGTAGCCATTATCTTTGTA
Organism: Coffea eugenioides; assembly: GCF_003713205.1. Classification (NCBI taxonomy): domain Eukaryota; kingdom Viridiplantae; phylum Streptophyta; class Magnoliopsida; order Gentianales; family Rubiaceae; genus Coffea; species Coffea eugenioides. The sequence goes on along the minus strand of NC_040045.1, from coordinate 34,140,212 downwards.
GCATAGTTTCCATATAAATTCTCAACAATGTCAATGACATTAAATAAAATTCTTATTATTTGCAAAAAGTAAAATCCTTTTTAACAATATCAATGACATGGGAACACCATGAATAATAGCACCCTTTTTAAAAAATTTTCAATTCATGTACCAAAAAACTATAACATAATCACCAAAAAAAAAAAAAAAGCAATACCATGAATGCCAAGCACTATTGAAT